>NC_142567.1:16689705-16842941 GCF_041283825.1 Pyrus communis
ATAGAGTTTGGCCTCACCTACTATTCGTTCAGATTATATGCCGAGTTGCGCCCATAGATCGTCAAGTCTATGTTCAACAATTATTGGGTTGGGTTCACATCATAGCGTATACTGGTTGGGCCTTCACCAAGTTATAACTTTTTTTCTTTTGAGTTCTACAGTATCTTCATATTGAGGAATGCTAGGAAGACCAAATTTATAAACTATGTGGTGTTTCACCAATAGAAAATAAGCACGTTAAGCAATACTTACGTAATAATCCGATCATCAACCACCACGTCATATGTTTTACAAAATTTGATCTAAATAGTTGGTTTCCCTGGCAATTACTCATTTATATTAGTGATGATAGACTTGGACCACTCGGCATAATAAGTTATCTATAATAATTTTTATCAAACTTGTTATCCACTAGAGTTGTATCGAAGACCTACAACTTACAAGTTGATGTCAAAATATTTACCAAACAACTGAAAGTCAAAGTCATTTCACATACTCATTTTACCATTCTATGCAACCTTTTTTTTATGTCTTCTTTTTCCCTCAAATTATTAAATTAATACTAAGAATAATAAGGTGTGTAAAGAGAAAAATGTAGGAAAAGATTTTCTACGAAAAAAGTTGGAAAGGGTCTTTTTTTCCCTTCTTTCTTTTCCTTGAAAAAAAAAGAAAAGAAATAGCCACTTAGTATTACGATATTTTAGTATTTTTCTTTACTTGTAAGTAAGAGGTTTTAGGTTTGATTCTTGTCAAAAGCGAATTTGAATCATATTATTACTAGCTCAGACTAAACTTACATCTCTCACTTTAATGTAAATAATATTTGTTAAAAAAAAAAATTAAAATAAATAAATAAATAAAACAAACACGAATAACGAAACTGAGCTCCACATACCCATTATACTCGATATCCATGGCCACACTTCCCTGCTATTCCCTCCACCCACTTTTTTCTTCTTCTTCTCCGTCAGCAACTTCTCATTCTTTTCCACACCAACCTCAAACAAAACCCGAAACCCTTCCTCCACTCATCCGTTGCTCCGCCACCGGCATTGCCACCATTGCTGCCGCCGGACCTGAAATTATAATTCAGCCAACTGCGAGGCTGTTGGTCCAACCCATTTTCCTGTTTGCTGGCTTCGACAGACCCTTGGACACCCAAACTTTTCTTGCCACAATCAGTGTCTTGGCCGCCATTGCTCTCTCCCTCTTTCTCGGTCTGAAGGTCGCTACCTACCCCTTCTGCCTTTGTTTTTCCAAAAAATTATAAGGCCAATTGGCTACAATAAACATATTTTGACATTTGGTTGCAGAACTGATGAGTGTTTATTTTGTCGTTATTATATGATCGTTGGGTTGTGGTCGATATATGGGATCAATATGTCGTCTTTACAAATCATTTCTGCATGCCAAATGTCAAAATCTATCTATTGTAGCTATTTTTCCAAATTAGGGTTATGTTTACTAAATTGGGGATTATGGATTTTAGCTTCTTTGAGTTAAACTTGATGAATCATTTGCAGGGTGACCCTGTGCCTTGTGAGAGATGTGCTGGCAATGGTAATCACTTTCCGGTTGCTTTTGCTATCTTGGTTTTTAATTTTGACATAAGAAATGAATGATTGACAGAAATACTAGAAGTGCTTTTATTAGAAACATGTTAAATTTTATTAAAAAATCCAAGTTATGTGCTTCTCTAAAAAGCACTTCTACGACCCATAATTACTTTTTAGTTTTTCTCTCAAACTTAGGCAAAAGCACTTTTGGTTGTTAGAAATAAGCCGAAGATGGACTTGGTTGACAAGATGTGGTTTTTGGATTTCGATTAGAAGTATTCCTCACATGGTTTCGGTCACTGGACAAGTAAGATTTTCCAGTGGTGACCTGCGTAGATTGAGGTTTTAACAGAGGACTGAACCCAACCAGTTTAGACAGAAGGGTTTTAAGTACAACTACCTTTTATAGCTCGCACTGTCCCACGTCATAACTTGGGTGCAGTCTACTCTGAATTGTATCTTCCTCATAATTTTGAACTCTCTCAGTTTCAATGTGCTGTGGATGCTACGATTTATGTTCTTTCCGTTGAAAAGATAGACTCGTTAACAGAAGAGCACAAGTATTGCAATGACCTAGAAAGGAAACGTTAAGGTATAGAGAAGAAAAAGGTAACCACCATACACTTTGGTGGAATCTCTTTTTGTAAGCATTTTGCAGTATTGTTCACAGTTTGAGTTAGGTTTTTGGATGAGTTCTCGAACGATTAGAACTTAATGTATCGTTCAACATCTAATAGTTGATCCCTACTCTACAGAATATTAGTTTGAAGCATTTCAAGGATATATCATATATAGGACTAGGATCACAGTGCTGCAAACAAAAAATGTTAGTACTGCATGTAAAATTATATGAATCTGTACATTATTGGTTATGTTTCTTTGTTTCAACATTTAGTAATTGTTTTGTTTCTTTCAACATTTTGCCACTTTACAGTGAGACTTGCCGTGTTGGTGTCTCACTGTCCGTCTTGACCTAATATATAAATGTGATTTGCGACCGGTAGGTGGTACAAAATGTGTCTTCTGCAACAATGGAAAAATGAAGGTAGAGACGGGCTTGGTTGACTGCAAGGTGTGCAAGGGTGCAGGTAACAGTTTCTGATACTTGTTTCCGGTATTATTATGACCCTTAGACCTCAATTAGGCATGTATGGTCATCGAAGAACATAATCGATCTACGATTTTGGTTAATAATACTTCTCGCCATTCTGATTTTTTAATGTCTACGGTACTACAAAAGTACCATGTCGTATGTCACAAGTTGTAGTACTGAACAAGTAAATCGCGTAGATTAATACTAAGGTGTATTATGATAATCTAGCCCCTCAATGATTCTGGTAGTAATCAAATTGTCAAGTTATTCATCAGATTGTGAACTTTTTTCGGCATTTGTTTTGTACGGTTCCATTCCATCTCTCCTTTTTCTGTCTCAAATTAATTCTGTTTTTCTGTAGGATTGGTACTTTGCAAGAAATGTGCAGGTTCTGGATACTCTCGACGGCTATGAACTCAACTCCTTTTTCTCCCCAGATGCATATCTTCTTTTTGTTCCTTCAAGTGTAGCCAAATTCTTTAATGTTCATGTGCTTATTCGAAAAATTGTCGAGGATGAGAAATTGTAAATTCTGATTTGTATTTTCGTCCCTTGTATATATATATTTTTTGTTTCTTCTTAGAATCGAAATCTTTTTAAGCATTGTTCGTTTAGCGAGAAATGGACGAAATCGTTTACGGGCTGTTTGATAGACAATTTTGTAACACTCCTTTTAGATTAAAAAAAGCCAAATTTTCAAAACTCAAAAAGTAACTTTCAGTTTTTAGTTTTTCATATTTTTAAAACCCAAAAATAGTTGGCCAACGAATTTTCAGCTTTCAAAAATAATATAAACAAGAAATTAAAAATGAAATAGTTCTCAAACGGTTAAATTAGCACACTAAAAAAATTATTAACATAAAAGAACCATATTGATGTGCAGCAGTGAAAGTCAAAGACAAAATTGATGGGCTTTGAAACTCATAGACTAAAATGAGGAGTTTGATTAATTTAAAAGATTATTCACGATAAAAAGTTTTGATTTAATACAAAATTTCAAATTTCAATACTATTCAAATTTGACATCACTTCCCTATCTTAAACGATAAGAAGTTTTCTCTATTTTTATTATTAAGTTGAAGCTTCTATCAAACCAAATCAAACTGTAATTATGGTTACGCTGTAGTTTGAGATTAGAGAATGTGGCTATTGGATCAGATCATGATTAATCATGTAAACGAATTGGATCCAGACGAGATCATGCTTAATTTATATTCATTTATAATCGGAATGTGGGAGTGAAAATTCGTTGTCTTTAGTCTTAATGTAATTTTACTTGCAAAACAATTGAACACCGTTGATCAAAGACTAAAACCACACAACAAAAGAGGGGGAGGGGGTTTGGCAAACAAATCTATGATGCCTAAGACAGTTTCTTTTAAAAGAGAGAAAGTTTAGGGCTTAATTGGGTAGCAAAAGCTTACCAAAAAATTGATGTAGAAGGGTTATTTATAGGAGATAGGGCCGGCTATGTGGTGATGGATCTCGCGGCATATATCGGCATCCAGTTGGCCAAAGTGTGTCATCTGTTTGATGAAGTAGTAAATAAATCACAGAGATATTATTAAATAAATTAATAATATCTTACAATTCTTAATTGGATTTGATTGCGATTTCTCGCTCGAAGTACTTAGTCTTCAATGAGGAAAACTTAAAGATAGGGATTTAGTTATTAATCTTATCTTTAACTTCCTTGCCTTATCTCCTTGCCATGAGAAGTGGAACAAATGTGGGCCTCACCAATCTAATTTTTGGTTCAGCTCCATGATTTTCTGAATTAGTTTTGGCTCTACATAGACTATTCAGATCATTGAATTTGACTTGTCAATATAAATTTGGTAAGTATTGAATTCAAATTAGATTAAAACTTTTCATGTTGTATAACAATAACAAAATAGAGGGCTAGCGTCGTAAGTATTGAATCCTTTTAAGGTAGGCCTTCTTCCTTGATATGCATGCTCCAGCTCTAAAGATCAAGAACACCTTTTGTAGATTTTTTGTTGTACCTGGCGGTCATATGAGTAGGTTGCCTACGTACTTTGTCTCCAACGAAGATCAAACCGCCGTAGTTCACCTATGAAACTAAGGTGAGCATGGAGGAGCAAGAGTGTTAAACGAGGACACACACTTACTCAAACCGGAGGAATGACTTCGGTGGTGTTGGTGTTTTCACTCAGAGCAACTCCAGCCCGCTTGGAGTTGACTGGCACCAAGTGAAGAAAATGGCCCGGCTTGCCTAAAATGAGCTCCAGCCCGCACAATTGACTAGCACCCAGCCCGTGCCAGTCAACAACCCAGCCCAAAATGGACAGACCCAGGAGCCGGGCTTTCTTCTTGGCGCGTGCACAACACGCGGGTGCCCAGGCGAGTAGCCGACAGGCTTTGCAGGCGCTGGGGCCCGCGTGCAGGTCAACTTGTAGTCATCCGGGTAAGGGCTACGTGGCCCTCCTTAGAGCCGTTGGATTTCCAACGGCTAGTTTTTGTAGGCCGTTGGATTTCCAACGGTAAAAAAAATTTAAATTTAAATTTTAAATTGGACCGTCTGATCACAGATCAATGGTCCACGTTTATTTCACCAAAAATAAAAAAAAAAAAAAAAAAAGGCCCAACGGTCAGAAATTTGACCGTTGGCCACGTGGCATCGTGTTGGCTGTTGGATTTGATTATTTTTCAAATCCAACGGTCCAGATTAATTACAACATTAAAATTTATTAAAAATTAATTAAAAAATGTCAAAATTTTTTTAAAAAATACATAAAAATTTTAAAAAATTAAATTTTTTTTTTCTATAAATACCTAACCCTCATCTTCCACCTTACACCACATTTCAATATTTTCTACACTTTCTACACTTTCTACATTTGAATATTTTGTACACTTTGAGAGAAAAAAATGACTTCATGGAAGCTCAGTGAAGATGTTACGTTGTGTGAATGTTGGGTTCGCACTACTCATGACCCGATTACGGGTAATGAGATGGATAAGCGAGAAATGTGGAGTAAAATTACGAAATCGTTCAACGATGTACATGGAAAAGATGCAAGATCTAGTCAAGGTCTTCAAGGTCGTTGGAAAAAAACTCAACGCATCCTTTACTTGTTGGAAAAACGCCCTCTCTCATGCTTCTGGTAATTTGCGTAGTGGGACAAGTTTAGCGGATGAGGTAACAATATTTTTATTTATTTATATGCATTCCACCCACATCAATATTTTAATTTATTTAATTTCTTATGTAATTTTTATGTAATATGCATTCCACAATACTTATGTAATTTTTATGCATTCCACAATTCTTATGTAATTTTTATGTAATTTTTATAGACACTACAAGCACAAGCATTCTACAATGCAAAGAACCATAACAAATCATTCAACAAATGGGAATGTTGGCAAATTGTCAAAGATTGCCCTAAATACAAAATTGTGGCAACCGGTCCAGAAGTTGTCATGCACGGTATGGGTCTACACAGTTCGCCAGAAGCAGACACAGCCGAACAAGAAGCCAACACATTTGAAGACACGGAAGGGATGCCTGAACAAGTGCCAGAGACCCAACCGACTCGTCAGTCCCTCAGGCCTCAAGGTAAAAAGGCATCAAAGAAAAAAGGTAGTTCTTCCAAAAATGACTACACTAAATATATGGAGGAACTTACTCGTCAAGGTGAACTGAACATGGCATGGGAAAAGACTAAAGAAGAGGAAAAAGCTGCTGCCCTGACATCAATTATTGCAGCTACTGAGGCTCGTGATGCGGCGGCTGAGAGACAAAGAGAAATAGTTAATCGAGAGAACGAGATGATTAGAGAAACACTTCATCAAGAGAATGAGATGCTTAGAGAAGAAAGGATGGCTCAAACAGATCGTGACACTATGAACAAGTCTCTAGTAGGACTGTCTCCGAATTCAAAATATTTTTGGACATCAGAAAAAAGAGATGTCGTGCGAAGGAGGCGTGCAAGAGATGCCGAAACAAGTCAAGGGGGTTCCAGCTACAGAAATCCTAGCAACCAAGATCCTAGCACCACATATCCTAACTCCACAGACTTTATTTAATTTCTTATGTAATTTCTTATTTCTTATGTAATTTCTTATTTATTTATAGAACTTTATTTAATTTCTTATGTAATTTCTTATTTATTTTTAGAACTTTATTTAATTTCTTATGTAATTTCTTATTTACTTTTAGAACTTTATTTAATTTCTTATGTAATTTCTTATTTACTTTTAGAACCTTATTTAATTTCTTATGTAATTTCTTATTTACTTTTAGAACTTTATTTAATTTCTTATGTAATTTCTTATGTAAACTTAAAACACCAAATAAAATTACATAAAACACCATTTAAACTTAAAATTACATAACCTCACCATTTAAACTTAAAACACCATTTAAACTTAAAATTACATGACCTCACCATTTAAACTTAAAACACCAAATAAAATTACATAACCTCACCATTTAAACTTAAAAAAAAAAGCAAACACACTAAATAAGATTACTTAAAAAACAATACACTTTATTCTTCAACCACAAGCCTTATTTTAATTATCTTCGCCTTCGTGCAATCTCCAATGATGGTCAATCAAGTCATTCTGGCGGGCTATGTGCCAGTATGGCTCTTGCAATGAAGTGTATCGTTGAACGATCAATTCATTGTAACGTCCATCCCGTTCCAACGGCTCGTGTTGCACGGGATCTTCGGTCAGGTCATGAGCATAGTAGATTTGTGTTCTTGAGTTGTTCATCGGATCCGGCTCGTATTCATCGACGGCATCATAATCATACTCGTCTTCAACAATCATGTTGTGGAGAATAATACACGTCATCATCATGGATCGAAGAGCCTCGACATCAAACATTCTAGCTGCAGCCCTGACAATGGCCCAACGAGCTTGCAGGATACCAAAACAACGCTCGACATCCTTCCTACACCCTTCTTGACACTTTGCGAAGTGTTTCTCTTTTTCACTCTGCGGGTGTGGGACTGTTTTGACAAATGTTGACCACCTTGGGTAAATACCATTTGCAAGGTAGTATGGTCCCTCGTATTTATTACCATTAACCCAATATGTGCATCTCGGCCCATGCCCTTGTAGCAGTTCGTCAAACACTGGAGATTGGGCAAGGACATTTAAGTCATTCTGATCTCTTGGAACACCAACAAAAGCATGCCAAATCCATGTATCAAAAGAAGCCACCGCTTCCAGAATGATGCTTTTGGCTCCTTTTCTGTCGCCATAAGCTCCTTGCCATGCACTTGGACAGTTTTTCCATGTCCAGTGCATGCAGTCGATGGTTCCAATCATGCCAGGAAAGCCTCGCATCTCACCCTTCCTCAGAAGCCTTCTCATGTCCCTTGTCGTGGGTTGCCGAAGGTACTCATTGGTGTAGAGGGCTTCAATTGCAGAGCAAAACCGCATCAGGGACTCTAGAACTGTTGTTTTTCCCATCCTTGCGATCTCATCCACTTGATCTGCAGATGCTCCATATGCAAGCATTCGCAAGGCAGCCGTAATTTTTTGCTTAGGAAGAAGACCTAGAACATGAAAAGCATCATCTTTTTGCACAAAATATGGATCATGGTTGCAAACATCACTCATGATTTTAGCGAACAAACTTCGTTGCATTCTAAAACGACGTCTAAAAACATGATTAGGGTAAACGCTATTGGGAATAAAATAATCTTCCAAGAGATCTTTACCTCGTCTTTCCCTTCTTCTATCGATGTTTGCCGCACGTCCGGGTTTGGCTATCTGACCCATAGCTTCCATGATACGGCAGGAATGTGAGGCCCTCCACCTTCTATGGTGATCATCCTCATCCTCCTCCATTGTGAAGGCCTCATCTCCACCTCCACCTTGGTCAAGATTGACCAATTCTTCCTGTTGTGCCGACAACCTTTTCTGCTGCTCTTGCAACTGTTTATACGCTCTCCTTGAAGAAGACATTGTAAGAACTCAAGATTTAAAAACGATAAAGAAGAATTCTGAGCTAAAAAAAAAGATTGAGTTTAGTGTGAAGATGGATGTAGGGATGTAGGGTTTATATGGACAAAAAAAAAAAAGAAGATGAGGTTCTGGACAATGCCACGTGGCACTACGTGATTGGTTGAAAATCTTAGCGGAAATCTATTAAAAAAATAGTACGTTCGGATAATGACACGTGGCGTGACGAGATTGGTTAAAAATCTTATCGAAATCTTGCCTAAATTATTGTAAACAGGAAGTGACACGTGGGTTGTCGGGATTGGTTGAAAATCTTAGCGGAAATCTATTCAAAAAATAGTACGTTCGGATAATGACACGTGGCGTGACGAGATTGGTTAAAAATCATATCCGAAATTAAAACTATTTTTTTATATTATTTTATAAAAAAATTATTTAATATTTTAAATGGACTGGGTGCCAGCGCATTTTGTAGGGGTGGAGATCGTTTGTGCCAGCGCATTTTTAGACTAGGTGCCAGCACATTTTGTTTGGGGTGGAGATGCTTTGGCCTATTACTGTTCATTGGGTCTATTACTGTTCAATTAAGTGGATAAATGGGCTGGGTGGCGCAAAGTGGATAGGGGTGGAGTTGCTCTCATAGATTTCTTTCTTTTTGAGCCTCAGAAAGAAAACTCACTCTTGAAAACTCTCACATTTTCTATCTAGTTAGAGAGAATGCTTGTGAGGATGAGAGCTTCTCTCTCTCTCAAAAGAATAAATGGATGACAACTCTCTCTTTTCAAGGAGAGATTTTTCAATGTAATCGAAACACGGGGTGGTACATCACATGTCACTATACAAATGATGGAATATGATATTAAAAAAAATTAATAAATTAAAAAATAAAATTTCCCACAACTTATATAAAAACACGTGATGTACCACCATGTGAAACTTGCATGTGTATAATGAGTGAGACTAAGAGCAACTCCAGCGTTGGAGCCCTCCTCTTGGCAATGCACTATTCAATCCACCTAATGAACAGTAACTGCCCTTAATGAACAGTAAATAGCCCTGGCAATAGAATTTGCATCTCAACCGTTACACTTCAATAGCCCTGGCAATAGGCAATAAAATATTAGTATTTTTTATTATTTATAAAATAATACAAAATAATTTTAATTGTAATATCGGATAAGATTTTTAATCGTTCTCGTTGCGCCATGTGTCATTATCCGAAGTATTATTAAATAATACAAAATAATTTTATTTGTAATTTCGGATAAGATTTTTAATCGTTGTCATTACGTCACGTGTCATTATCTGAAAATAAGTAACAAATAAATAATACAAACAACATAATTATAATGTAAGTCGGTAACAAATATGTAACATCCCACATCGCCCAGGGAAGTGATCCTTAAATGTATATTCCCATCACTACCTAGCACGAGGCCTTTTGGGAGCTCACTGGCTTCGGGTTCCGTAGGAACTCCGAAGTTAAGTGAAAAGGGGGCTAGAGCAACTTCCCAGTGGGCTACATAAATAATAAATTATGTAGGTAACAAATAAATAATACAAACAATAAATAATAAATTATGTAGGTAACAAATAAATAATACAAATAATAAATAATAAATTATGTAGGTAACAAATAAATAATACAAACAATAAATAATAAATTATGACGGTAACAAATAAATAATAAATTTTGTACGTAACAAATAAATAATACAAACAAATAATTATAATGTAAATTTGGGTATCAAATAAATAATATATTGTTACCTGATCCGAGTAATTTTCCCCACTTCGAATATTACTACTAGCTTGTGCCAAGGCGTCTCTCCACGTACTAAACGATTGGCTAAGTAATTTCCAACGACTGGACATCGATCTTTGGTTCTTTTCCCACCAAACACTTACACATTGTTTTTATTGTAAAAAAACACTTTAACAATCAAAGTTTACCAAATATAACTACTTTATTTTATAACTGTTTATTCTCACAGCACAACATAAACAATTTTTTTTTTTAAACAAGGCAAATTACCTTTAACTAAGGCTGGTTTGGTATGGGATACCGAACCGAAAAAGGCATATCAAGTCCCAAATCGACTATTTTTGGGACAAGAATCTGACAACCGATTCCGAAACGAACCTTCAATATTCCCGAAGTTCAAGATTCCCAAAATGCTTTCTGTATTTTGAGATTTTCTGAAACCAAACCTGCATTAAAATCTAAATCATCCAAATTGAAATTGAAATCATTTGAACTGCATTAAAACTCTAAACTAAAATCTAAGACAGTGAGAGTGAATCAGTGAAGATTGAAGGTCGAGAGAGAGACAAAGTGAAGAGATAGTTAGACCCACGTCTTCCTCCTGACCCGAGCCCCCAATTCGAAACCCTAACCTTAATTCGAAACCCCACACACACACAGGGAATTGCTGGAAAGAATCGGAGGCAGGGATGAACCCGTGAGGTATGGTGGTTGCCGGAGTGGAGAGAGTTCATCAAGGTCAGATTGTGAGAGGATGGGTGGGTGGGTGGCTGTTAAGCTTCAAATTCGAGAGGAGAGACAAAGAAAGTCTGGGACTCTTGGTGAGAGATAATTCGAGAGAGTGAGTGTTCAGTGACCTGCCTTTAGACAACACCAATATGCTTTTCTGCACACTTTATTATTTTAATAATAACAATATATAATAGGCCCATTATAGATATTCCAACATATATATACATACATATTTATTTATATATATATATATAATATATTTAGTAAATTTCGGTTTGGGATGAGAATACCGAATGATGTTAAAATGTGAGACCGAATCCCATACAGAATAATTCGGGATTGGTTCGATTCGATACTAAAATTTTTGAGATTTTCAGTTTGGGCTTTTTTTGGTTCGGTTTCAGTATGATTTCGATATAGTTTAGGATTTTTGGTATTTTTTTCCACCCCTTCCTTTAACACCATTTTGCATGCCATTCTCGTTCAAAATAGGTATTGGGCCATTTGGGCCACTAGTGACTCCGAAACATATTAAATGGACTTGGGCCCTATGGACTCGGCAACTCCTAAAACTATTTCGAGGCCCATCTTAGATATATATAACCATAATAATAACCAAGTAAATAATTTAATTAATTACTTTCCCAAACTAAAATTAATTAATCTAATCAATTAATTTCCAAATTAATTAATCTAATTTATCATTTTCATCACCCTAAACCTAGAATAGAGAGTGCAATCTTCTAGGTTCTCATGGTCTAGGTTGTAGATGATTTGACTCTTCTAATTATTTTGCCGAATTTAAGGTGAGTGTAGTAAAATTAGGATTTGTTGAGATTTAATGGATTTTAAAATCAGGATGTATTCAATTAGGATTTTGAAAGAGAATTTTAAAAAAGTTTGAAATCATGGTATAGTCAAATTAAGATTTGATAGGATTTTAAAAAATACTCCAAATCCATTAAGAAGGGTGCAGTCAAATTAAAATTTGATAAGATTTAATAGGATTTTAATAGACTTTAAAATCAAAGTGTAGTCAGTGAAGATTTTAAAAAACTTTGAAATCATGTCGTAGTCAAATAAGGATTTAAGAGGATTTTAAAAATGCACTCAAATCCATGGGTAGTCAATTGGGATTTTAATGGATATTTTTAGAGTGATTATAAACCTAAGTTGTGGATTTCATTGGATTTGTGAGCGAAAATACATATAACCAAAGACTAAAAGGAATCCACCTCAACCCTGAGGATTTCAATTCACGCTCTAACCCATTCTCCTCCTACTTGTCAGCGTCACTGTGTCTCCCATCTTCCTCCGGTTCAATGCTCCATGCTCAACCAATGGTGATCCACTTTGGTTTGATGTGTAAATTGTCTCAAAACTACTTCAAAGCAACTACTCCAGACTACACCAGGCACAACGTCGAAAACTGCTCAACGCTGTCAGTGCTGTGGCTTTTTGCCTTTTGATGAGTCCATGACTATAAACATTAGACGGTGCAGAGACAATGGCTATAAACATTGTAATACCCTGTCTTGTTCTTAAATTACGTTTGGAGAGTGCTTAAGAGCAACTCTAACCCTAAAGACTTTGCGTCAGCACCCAGTTCATTTATTCACTTCAGTGAACAGTAATAGACCTTAATGAACAGTAATAGGCCAAAGCATCTCCACCCCTAAAAAAATGTGCTGGCACCCAATCTAAAAATGCACTGGTACAAACGATCTTCACCCCTACAAAATGCGCTGGCACCTAGTCCATTTAAAATATTAATAATTTTTTTATAAAATAATAAATTAAAAAAATAGTTTTAATTTCGGATAGGATTTTTAACCAATCTCGTCACACCACGTGTCATTATCCAAACGTACTATTTTGTGAATAGACTTCTGCTAAGATTTTCAACCAATCCCGACAAGCCACGTCTCACTTCCTGTTTACAATAATTTCGGCAAGATTTCGATAAGATTTTCAACCAATCTTGTCACGCCACGTGTCATTATCCAAACGTACTATTTTGTGGATAGATTTCTGATAAGATTTTCAACCAATCCCGACACGCCACGAGTCACTTCCTGTTTACAATAATTTAGCCAAGATTTCGATAAGATTTTCAACCAATCACATAGTGCCACGTGGCATTGTCCAGAACCTCATCTTTTCTTTTTTTTGTCCATATAAACCTTACATCCCTACATCCATCCTCACACTAAACTCAATCCTTTTTTTTTAGCTCAGAATCCTTCTTTATCGTTTTCAAATATTGAGTTCTTACAATGTATTCTTCAAGGAGAGTGTTTAAACAGTTGCAAGAGCAGCAGAAAAGGTTGTTGGCATAACAGGAAGAATTGGTCAATCTTGACGAAGGTGGAGGTGGAGATGAGGCCTTCGCAATGGAGAAGGATGAGGATGATCACCATAGAAGGCGGAGGGCCTCACATTCCCGCCGTATCATAGAAGCTGTGGGTCAGATAGCCAAACCCAGACGTGCGGCAAACATTGATTGAAGAAGGGAAAGACGAGGTAAAGATCTCTTGGAAGATTATTTTATTCCCAACAGCGTTTTCCCTGATCATGTTTTTAGACGTCGTTTTAGAATGCAACGAAGTTTGTTCAATAAAATCATGAGTGCTGTTTGCAACCATGATCCATATTTTGTGCAAAAAGAGGATGCTTTTCATGTTCTAGGTCTTCTTCCTAAGCAAAAAATTACGGCTGCCTTGCGAATGCTTGCATATGGAGCATCTGCAGATCAAGTGGATGAGATCGCAAGGATGGGGAAAACAACTATTATGGAGTCCCTGATGCGGTTTTGCTCTACAATTAAAGCCCTCTACACCAATGAGTACCTTCGGAAACCCATGCCAAGAAACATGCAAAGGCTTCTGAGGAAGGGTGAGATGCGAGGCTTCCCTGGTATGATTGGAAGCATCGACTGCATGCATTGGACTTGGAAAAACTGTCCAAGTGCGTGGCAATGAGCTTATGGCGACAGAAAAGAAGCCAAAAGCATCGTTTTGGAAGCGGTGGCTTCATTTGATACATGGATTTGGCATGCTTTTTTTGGTGTTCCAGGAGCTCAGAATGACCTAAATGTCCTTACCCAATCTCCAGTGTTTGACGAACTGCTATAAGGAAATGGACCGAGATGCACATATTGGGTTAATGGTAATAAATACGAGGGACCATACTACCTTGCAAATGACATTTACCCAAGGTGGTCAACATTTGTCAAAACAGTGCCACATCCACAGCGTGAAAAAGAAAAACACTTCGCAAAATGTCAAGAGGGGTGTAGGAAGGATGTCGAGCGTTGTTTTGGTATCCTGCAAGCTCGTTGGGCGTTTGTCAGGGCTGCAGCTAGAATGTTTGATGTCGAGGCTCTTCGATCCATCATGATGACATATGTTATTCTCCACAACATGATTGTTGAAGACGAGTATGATTATGATGCCGTCGATGAATACGAGCCGGATCTGATGAACAACTTAAGAACATAAATCTACTATGCTTATGACCGGACCAAAGATCCCGTGCAACACGAGCCGTTGGAACAGGATGGACGTTACAATGAATTGATCGTTCAACGGTACACTTCATTGCAAGAGCCATACTAGCACATAACCCGCCAGAATGACTTGATTGACCACCAGTGGCGATTGCACGAAGGTGAAGATAATTAAAATAAGGCTTGTGGTTGAAGAATAAAGTGTATTGTTTTTTAAGTAATCTTATTTAGTGTGTTTTTTTTTTTTTATTTTTTTTTTTAAGTTTATATGGTGAGGTTATGTAATTTTATTTGGTGTTTTTTTTTAAAGTTTATTTGGTGAGTTTATGTAATCTTATTTAATGTGTTTAAATAAAGTACAAAAATTACATAAGAAATTAAATAAAGTTCTAAAAATACTTAGCCAATTAAATAAGAAATTAAATAAAGTTCTAAAAATGTTAAGAAATTACATAACAAATTACATAACAAATTAAATAAAGTAATACAAATAAATACAAAATTATACAAAGTCTGTGGAGTTAGGATATGTGGTGCTAAGATCTTCGTTGCTAGGATTTTTGTAGCTAGAACCCCCTTGACTTGTTTTGGCATCTCTTGCACGCCTCCTTTGCACGACATCACTTTTTTCCGACGTCCAAAAATATTTTGAATTCGAAGGCAGTCCTACTAGAGACTTGTTCATAGTGTCACGATCTGCTTGAGCCATCCTTTCTTCTCTAAGCATCTCATTCTCTCGATGAAGTGCTTCTCTAATCATCTCATTCTCTCGATTAACTATTTCTCTTTGTCTCTCAGATGCCGCATCACGAGCCTCAGTAGTTGCTATTATTGCTGCCATAGCAGTAGCTTTTTCCTCATCTCTAGCCTTTTCCCACGCCATGTTCAGTTCACCTTGGCGAGCAAGTTCCTCCATATATTTAGTGTAGTCATTTTTGGAAGAACTACCTTTTTTCTTTGATGCCTTTTTTCCTTGAGGCCTGAGGGACTGACGAGTCGGTTGGGTCTCCGGCACTTCTTCAGGCGTCCCTTCCGTGTCTTCAAATGTGTTGCCTTCTTGTTCGGCCGTGTCTGCTTCTGGCGAACTGTGTAGACCCATATCGTGCATGACAACTTCTGGACCGGTTGCCACAATTTTGTATTTAGGACAATCTTTGACAATTTGCCAACATTTTCATTTGTTGAATGATTTGTTACGGTTCTTTGCATTGTAGAATGCTTGTGCTTGTAGTGCCTATAAAAATGTGGGATAAGATAGTATTAAAAAATACGGGTGTAACACAAATAAATAAATTAAAATATTGATGCACGTGGAATGCATATAAATTACATAAGAAATTACATAAAAATTGCATAAGAAATTAAATAAAAATTACATAAGAAATTAAATAAATTAAAATATTGATGTGGGTGGAATGCATATAAATAAATAAAAATATTGTTACCTGATCCACTAAACTTGTCCCACTACGTAGATGTGACAACTCGTTCCAAATTTTACGTTTTTATCTTATTTTAGAAGCGTGAATTTACGAAAATGCCATAGAGACAAAGATTTTGACTTATGTTGACCATCGTCTAGAGAGACGTATTACTTATTCTTTTAACATATTCTCGTAGTACTTGTTGGTGTGAACGCATAGGCGAAAGCCGTTTGCGAGTCCGGATTATAACAGTATAGTTATGGACGTTTGAAATTGGTTATTTAAATATTTAAATTCCCACCTTGTGGGATTAGTGGACCAATTAAATTAAAAGGACAAGGAACCAATTAGAAGAGAGAAGGGAAGCCTGCAACCAATTAGAAAGAAAGAAGAAAAGAAAAAAAAAAAATGGGAAAGCTTCCCGTGCACCCATACCCGACCTATGTGACCACCCATTTTCCAAGGTCGATTCCGGCCAGCTCCAATGGAATCTTTCGATGCCACCACCACCATATTGAAGCTCTCTTTCCCCTCTACAAAACCCACCCAAGAACCACCTTGATTAACCATGGTATGTGGCGGTTTGAGGCCACGAAAGTTGACGAAAATCAATAGTGCTTCGGCCACCATTTTCGATTTTCCGACAAATCGGCGAAGCGATGGCTGATGCCACCACTTGGGCTTTGTAGCACATCATCCCAGGAGCAAAACCCAACCAACCTTGACCCCGTTGGACCACCGTGGACGACGAATCGACGTCGGGAAGTTTTAGGCACCTGCCGGCTTTGTGGACAAAATTGACCATCTTCCGTCCACTTTTGGACTTCATGGAAGGTATGAAAGTTTCTCCACTCACTGAGATCTTCATTTTTGTGAAGTTTGAGAATTTTTGGAAATAGTTGGATTTTCCAGCGAGTCGGGCGGCCAATCGCCACCCGCGGCGGTGCGTGGCCAGTGGGCCGCCAATGCTATTTTTAGGCTATGTCGAATGTCTTGAATTCAGTTTTGTTATTTGAATGTCATAGGTTGATCGTTGGAACCTAAATTCGTTACGTTACGTTGCTTGATGAAAATGTGAATCGACGATCCGACCGTTGGATCGTCACCAAACTTGGGTACATTATAATATGTAATATTTAAAGATCATAGGAATTTATGGATCGGGAATCCGATGTACGGATCTTCCTGAATTGAATTTGTAAGTTAGCAAAATAAATGTTCACGACCACTTGTTTTAGGCAATTGGTGGAGATCTGACCGTTGGATCGTAATGAAATTTTAATATGTTATTCTAGAAACATATTGTGGATCGTTGGGAGTTACATATTGGAAATCTGATATGCGGATCTTCCGGGTCAAGTTATACAGGGTTGTAGACCCTACCGTCGATCTTTGATCGACGGTTGACTTTTGGTCAATGGGTCTCAAATTATTCTTGAAGGTCCTTGAGGACATGTTTTATGTAAATTATGTATTCTATCAGTAAAAACCAGATCGACGGTTGACTTTTGGTCAATGGGTCTCAAATTATTCTTGAATGTCCTTGAGGATATGTTTTATGTAAATTATGTATTCTATCGGTAAAAACCTTGAGACGTGATTTGATAATTGGTCACAGGCGACTATAGATCGTGATGTCTCGATGTGCGTGCGCTAGAGAATCATAGCGTGGACTCCAGGTATCTTTTCCTTTTTATAGTACATATTATTGAGAGTTCTATCGACACTTTTAAATTGATTAGGTATATTACCTTCATATAATTATTGTGAATGCTTGAAGTACCTATATGAACTACGAATGGCTTGATCCCTGTTTAGGGTACGTAGGCAGTCTAATGAGACGTTAGATGCAACCATAAAATATTTGAGACAAAAGCCTTGCTTGGGAAATTAAGTAATGCGGAGGAAATTGGTAAAAGCAAGTTTTAGTTTTGTGAATTAGTTAATTAAATTAGTGTTAATTGGGTTGTCATGGATAATTATCCCTGAAAATAAGTAGTTCAGGAGTAGGGTGTTATTGATTGTACATTTCACACCGTATTGTTTATAATTGAAAATGCTACGACATGATTGAGTATTAGATTGCATCATGGTATATCCATATGTATATTACTTGCATATAATTATTGGGAATGCTTTCAACTGCAAAGGTGAACGCAGGACACCCAGGTAAGTTCAGGTGAGTTTATGGTATTAGTTGAATCGATTGCGTTATAGCATGACTACAGTTATGTGTTAGGAAACTTTGATATTGTCGTACTGGTTGCCATGAGTTGCACATGTTATATTGAGATGCATTGAGAGCTCATAAACCTGCACCCCGGTGTTAATGCTCCCGCCCGTGGCCAGGGCACAATCCTTCACGTGATGTTCACCTCCCACACCTTACGCTCACCTTGGATCCAAGGTAGGTGCACAATCCTGTTGTACAGACCACTTTAGGTGGTTCCGACTCGTAGGTGACCCGCGATTATTCGCACAGTCTTCACGTGATCGTAGCACTTGAGCGTATTTATTTACACCTAGTCTTGTCGTACTGACCACTTTAGGTGGTTCCGACTCGTGTGCAGGTATACTTATTGAGCTATTGGCTAGCCATGATTGATGAGATATGGATAAGTTGTACAGGTCACTATAGGTGACTCCGACTTATATGCTAGTCATGATTGATGAGATATGGATAAGTCGTACATGTCACTATAGGTGACTCCGACTTATATGCTAGCCATGATTGATGAGATATGGATAAATTGTACATGTCATATTAGATGACTCCGACTGATATATCATTTTGTATTGATTAAGTTCATTTGGCCTATTATTATTGCATGGTGGAGTTGATGGCAAACCGTGGTTTTGGTCATTTCTGAGTATGGTTTGGATATATGTATATATGTTGTACTGTCCTATAGAAAACGATAAGGGAATTACAGTGAAGGGTTATTACTGTTAGAAATGTAATAGTTTTAGGAAGCTTGGTTTTACTGCTTACTCACACTTTCTGTTTTGTACCCCTTCAGGTTTTAACTGTTGAGTTCGTATCGACGAGGATATATAGCTAATCTTAGTATTGGTGGCTACTTTTAAGGGTATGATTTTTACTCGCGCTACTGTACCTTACTTATGCTTTGGCATTGCGTGTGAAATGGGTTCGCTCCTACTCGTAGCGCACTCTGGTATTTAGACACTTTTAGATTCAAATTTATTCACTTTTTATACACTATCACATTTTATGGCTTCGTCACCTTCCAGGTGTCGGCCAGCACAGCTCGATTCAGGGTCCAAGTGGACTTTCTGGGTCGGGGTGTGTTAGTGGATTACCGGAAACATGAGAGATGGTATTTTTCCAACAAGTAAAGGATGCGTTGAGTTTTTTCCAGCGACCTTGAAGACCTTGACTAGATCTGGCATCTTTTCCATGTACATCGCAAAACACTTTCGTAATTTTACTCCACATTTCTCGCTTATCCATCTCATTACCAGTAATCGGGTCATGAGTAGTGTGAACCCAACATTCACACAACATAACATCTTCAATGAGCTTCCACGAAGTCATTTTTTTCTCTCAAAGTGTAGAAAATATTCAAATGTAGAAAGTGTAGAAAGTGTAGAAAATATTGAAATGTGGTGTAAGGTGAAAGATGAGGGTTAGATATTTATAGAAAAAATAAAAAATAAAAAAATAATTTTTAAAAATTTTTCTGTATTAAAAAAAAAATCATAATTTTTAATTAATTTTTAATAAATTTTAATGTTGTTAATTAATCTGGACTGTTGGATTTGAAAAATATTCAAATCCAACAGCCAACGAGCTGCCACGTGGTCAACGGTCAAAATTCTAACCATTGGGCCTTTTTTTTTGTTTTATTTTTATTTTTTGTGAAAAAAACGTGGACCGTTGATCTGTGATCGGACGGTCCATTTTAAAAGTCAAATTTAAATTTTTTTTACCGTTGGAAATCCAACGGCCTACAAAAACTAGCCGTTGGAAATCCAACGACACTGAGGAGGGCCACGTAGCCCTTATCTGGGTGAACACAAGTGGACTGACAAGCGGGCCCTGCCGCCTGCACCCTTGTCTCCTACTCGCGCCCAGTCGCGAGTGTGCTGCACGCGCCAGCCAAATAGGCCGGCTTTTGGGTCTGTCCGAAATGGGCTGGTCTGTTGCCTGGCTTGGGCTGGGTGCCAGGCTATTTTGCGGGTTGGAGCACTTGGACAGGGTGCTGGCCTCACTTTTGGACAGGGTGCTGGGCTAGTCCACCTCCGGTGGAACTGCTCTAAGGAAAAAACTCCCTCCCTCCTCGTAGTCCATTCATTGAGGTGATATGCACTTCATAAATAAGCTCAAGGCCCTTTCCTTCTTGACAGGAGGAAGAAGAGAATATACTTGGGTTTGGTGATTTGGCCTCTCTATCCTTAAGTATATGCATATTTGGCTTGCTTAAATATCTCAAAGAAATTCAATCTATGTTGTCGTGATGTTTTATAAATCCTACGAAAATACACCAGACAAATCCACAGAAATCTATACTATATATCCATATAAATCTGTCAAAACCCGTATATAATTTAGAGTCTATTAAAATAATTTGAAATTTATCACTTAAAAAAGTCTATTAAAATAATTTTTTTTATGCAAGTTGTAATCGTAAACACATATTACCAACTGCAGGTTTGAATTTCTGAGCTTTTCCCTTTCCATAACTTGAAGGAAAAATATCTGAAATCCCTAATTCAATATTTCATCAAATTCGTCATAGATTCTGGAGTACAAAGATACGAAATTTAGACAAAATAGCCCGAAACCTAGATATCATCGAAGCTCCAGTGGTTGAAGAGCTTCAATTCATAGCGTGCCTGCGTTGGTTCCAATACAAGAGTAGTAACATAAGCAGTGCCCCGGTTGCTGTATAACCACAATTCAAGCTACAAAAGTTGAAAAATCTCAATGCTCCAAACCCTAGTTGGTTAAAACACCTCCACCCAAAAAATGAGAGTACAGAATTGATCACTATTTGATAGTGCCGGCCTCAAATGTTCCAAATTTTGAACAAATTAATTGATTACAGGGCTTAACTCATATATTTATGTTAATCAAGTTATAGAAAAAAAAAATTAGATAAATAAAAATAAGAAGCAAAATAAAAGGATCTAAATCACTAACTTTTAATCACATTAATAACAATTCTCTTTGTGGAAACTGTTATTAGTAGTCCAAAAATCTCATTCTACACTCTTCATAAGTGTATTTTTCTTTTTAATTATAGAAAGTTTGGAGTTCAAAGTGAGATTTTTGGAGTGCCAATAACAATTCCCTTTGTGATTCTTATTTTTTAATTTTAGTTCATAAACCCAACTGAAAGTTGGAGTGGTTAATCCCAGCCGGAGGATTTCATTAAAAATGATCCTACTGCTTTGTGTATGAATCTCAATTTTTTCAAAATCCTAGGAAATCCAAGAAGGAATCCATACAATTTTATAATAGAAATTCTTATAAATATGTCAAAATCTATATGGAATTGTAAAATCTATTAAAATCCTTTAAAATCTGTCACCTAAAGAAAGTCCATTAAAATTGTCTGAAATCCAAATTGACTACATCCCCTAAAACTCATCTTTCAACCCACCTCTTTATGAAGACAACAATGATTGTCTTCGAAGATCTCATAGACCATGCGAGACGCCTAGTCGCATGTTATGGTCCCCTAGTCAATGTACTATTTAGGATAAAACCTATTATGTTGCAATTATAGTGCAATATGTTCATTCTATAATACAATGCTCTCAATCATCTTGATTAGGTTATTTCATTTTCAATTGCCTTAGTGATCAACTCATGATTCAACTCAATAGATTTAGAATTTTATTCCAAATCATGATGCTTTGTTAAAAAACTTTTGAATCATGTCGATGAGCGTTCTCTTTTTTGTGAAGGCTAGAGATTCCTTATTTAGCATTCACTTGCTTCCATGATTAGGTAGTTTAACCCTAACAATGTTGTGGGCATCCTCTCACACTATAATGCCTTCTAAAATTATCGATTCCTCCTTGTTCTTGTATTTACACCACCTCATTATTACAATGGCAATTTGAAGTTTCAAAATAAAAAAAATTTCAAGCACCACTCACTCTACACATTTTGGATAACAGTGTGCTATAAGCACACCCTTTTTGATATTTTACACTCTTTGTTAATTTTTGTCACTTGATATTCTCCAATTCATCCAATTCTCGACCAGAAATTAAAAGAGTATGTGAAAAGTAAATAAAAATATGTGTGTTCCATTTGGATATTAAATCGTCTCGGACCACTTTTGTACTTTAAGGTTAAAATAAACTCAACAGTTAAGATCTTTTTTTTTTTTTTTTTTTGGTTAAACAACAGTTAAGATATATGAATCCATCCAGTTATATTTCGAGACCCATTTTACAGAGACATGATTAATTTTCCATCTAATTAATTAATCACTATATGATCACCTTTTCTTTAAAAAAACAAATATGATCACCTTAATTCTAGAGTATTGTGCGACGCGGAGAATAAAAAAACCCGGCTCCGTGAACATTTTGAATCCAGAATTCAAACGGTCCAAATCTTTAAATTGAAATCATCCCGACCGTTCATCAAAACCAGTAATCACCGTCCGATCACAGATTTCCCTTCCCCGCCCCATCGCCTCTCCCAAATTCAAATTCACTTCCACCCTAACCAGTACCCCCCCCACCCCAAAAAAAAAATTCAAATCGACTTCTCCCATCTCCTCATCTCCCACTCTCTGACCCGAACCACTCACTTCGATCCGACCCGAAATGCCGTTCATATCGGACACCGCCAGCGCCATCAAGAGCCGCTTCGGGTTCCACGACCACTCCTCGGACCCCGTCCGGAGCACTCCGAATCTCCACAAATCCGCGTCCAAAGAGAGCTTCTCGGCGGTGCGGAGCATCGGAGACTGGGACGACGACGATGACGACGGAAAAGCCAGTGCCGCCCCGACTTTCTCAAACCAGAGCTTCGAGTTTCATGAAGACCCTTCCTTTTGGAAAGACCACAATGTGCAGGTACCTTGAACAAAGAAACATTACTTCTATGGATTTCCAAAATTAATTTGTTAAATCCAAATGAAGGTTAATTTGTGCTTCGAATCTTAATTTGCTTCTCCGATTCGTGTTGAATTTGATGTAGTTTTGAGGTTCCTAAATCTCTAACTCATATTTTGAGCTTTTGATTTTAAAATTAAAGCGATTAGGGTGAAACTGTTTTGGTTAGGTTATTATTCGGGTTCGTCCGCTTAGCACCGCTGAAATATCAGTGCAAGGCTATGGCAAATGCGTTCGGCAAGAGAGCTGTCAGACAATTACTTGGACTGGCCATCCCGAGTCGCGGTTTACTTTTGACATTGTTGCAGATGAGAATGTTAGCCAGGTTAGTTTTCTCATTTGGCTGTGTTTTTTTGCAATTTTGACGCTTTTTCTTTCTTCGGGCGTGGGCTTCATTTGAGGTTTGTCATGCGCAGGAGCAACTCTTCAAAGTGGCCGGATTGCCGATGGTGGACAACTGCATGATAGGCTATAATAGCTGCATGTTTGCTTATGGCCAAGTGAGTCTTCAACATTTTTGTTTCCACAATAAATATTCTTGTTTGTGTGCATATTTTCTTGGTGATTAGTTTGTCTTTGGAAGTATATGAAGATTGGAGGATATGTTTTCATATGACTTAACTGTGTCTATGCAGACTGGAAGTGGGAAGACCCACACAATGCTTGGAGATATTGAGGGAGGCACTGGAAGGCACAGTGTCAATTGTGGGATGACACCTAGAGTGTTCGGATATTTGTTCTCAAGAATTCAAAAGGTGTGTGACTTGTAGAACCAGTGGTATAACTTACTACCAGGGTATTTTGATAGTGCAACATTTTTATGAGGCAATTTTTCATTCCGAAGCATCCTTCTTGCTTAATGCTTCTTATGACCTACTCGCTCACTATATAAAACCTTTTGACGTTTAACTATTTTTGTATTTGGGAAGGGATTTGTTCTTTTTTTATCTGTCCTAGCCTTAGTGGTCAAGTAATCAAATTGACACAACCACTTAACTTGAAAAACAGTCATATTTAATCGAGACACAATCATTAGGCTGCCTACATAACTCACTTTCCACCATTTAGTTCTATTCTAAGCTGAAAGTTAGGTGGGAGTTGCACATTGAATCTTATCTATGTTTAATACTCTTTGCAAGATACTAATGCATGTTTCTTTGTTTATTGTGGAGTACCAGGAAAAAGAGGCTGGCAGGGATGAGAAATTAAAGTTTATTTGTAAATGTTCTTTTTTAGAAATATACAACGAACACATTCTAGACCTTTTGGACCCTTCATCTAACAACTTGCAGGTATGGATCACATACAACAGAGAATTTTCTATTTCTACAGTATCAATAAAAATATATAATAATTGACTTTGTTCTGAATATCATGAGCATATTGCAGATCAGAGAAGACATAAAGAAAGGAGTTTATGTGGAAAATCTTAAAGAGGTTGAAGTGACAAGTGCTCGAGATGTTATCCAACAACTTATTCAAGTATATAAGACCTCTGCTCAATGTTCTCATGTCGTTTAAACTTTAAACATTTGAATTAGTAATTTGTAGAATAGTGCTTTGCAGTCATTCTATGAATCTTAATTGTGGTATTTATATTGATAGAAAAGTTTCTCTATCTCATGCTGAATTTGTGGGCATTTAATTTTCTACTGGGAATTTGCTTACGTACCAAAGTTCATTTTGTTACAGGGTGCAGCTAACAGAAAAGTAGCTGCTACTAATATGAATCGTGCTAGCAGTCGCTCTCATAGTGTATTTACGTGCATCATTGAAAGCAAAGTGAGCAAATTCTTCTCTTTTTTTATTTTATTATATTTTCCTTACTGAAGTTTAACAATCTTGGCTTACTTTTCTTCTTTCTTTTCAAGTGTTCGTTAATTTGAAATTTTGTTTGATCTTTTGTTACCAGAGGGAATGCCAAGGAGTAACTCACCATCGTTTTGCTCGGCTTAATCTTGTTGACTTAGCAGGGTCTGAAAGGTAAATGTGAATTTGCAATTTTATTTACAAGGGGTTGGTAGGGCAAGCCTTGGTGCACTGGAAAGGTTGCTCCCTTTGTGACCATAAGGTCACGTGTTCGAGTTGTGAAAACAGCCTCTTAGCAAACCAAGGGTAAGGCTACGGACGATAGACGTTGCTCCCCCACCCTTGCAAAGCGGGGAGCCTTGTTGGCTTGGGGTTGCCCTTTATTTAGACTACCGAGCTTTGAAAATGTATGCTATAAGAAGCTATTTTCTATTCAGTTCTTTGCACATTTTGATTAAGTGTGAATCTCTGGGGAAGTATGACTTTCCATATCTATGCATTGCTCCCAGTATCAAAACGGGAAATACTTCATCATTAATTCAATTCCCGTAGTGAATGAAAGTGTCGAGTTTGATATTTGTCCATGTGTTCATGGCAGGCAAAAGAGTTCTGGGGCTGAAGGTGAGCGTCTAAAGGAAGCTACGAATATCAACAAGTCTCTTTCAACATTGGGGTATGTTTCCTCTAATCTTTAGCCTTTTGTGGTTAAAGAAATTTCCTAAAAATTTTGTTATCATTGATGTCAAGTGCTAAATTAATTAACAATTCATTTACTGACTGAATTTTATATTTTCAGACTAGTGATTATGAATCTGGTGAACATGTCGAATGGGAAGTCACTTCATGTTCCATACAGGGATTCAAAGCTTACCTTTTTGCTTCAGGTATCTTGTGATATTATTTACAATGCTATCCAATTCAGTTATTTCTCATTTGTGTTTATATGTGGTTAGTATTATAGATAGCATAGTGAATATGTTTGATAACATCATGTATTTGTGGGCTACAAATTTGGACGTGTAAGCCTAGTTGTTTGGAAATTCTCAATTTCTTGTATAATCCTGATTCTGTGTAACATGAAAACTCCATTTTGTTTCCTTTTCAGGATTCTTTAGGAGGGAATTCAAAGACAATTATAATAGCAAATATTAGTCCTTCTAGCTGGTTAGTAAATCTCCTTTTCTTACACTTCTTGTTGTTGTGCTATACTTTTGCTTTCGGTTTATACCCTGTAATCATAACCTTTGTTATTTATCTATGTTTGCAGTTCCTAGAGGTTATTGGTTGTGAAGCCTTGTTTTATGTTTTAATTTTGATCTTGTA
This sequence comes from Pyrus communis, assembly GCF_041283825.1. Classification (NCBI taxonomy): domain Eukaryota; kingdom Viridiplantae; phylum Streptophyta; class Magnoliopsida; order Rosales; family Rosaceae; genus Pyrus; species Pyrus communis. The sequence continues at coordinate 16,715,963 of NC_142567.1, forward strand.
GAGTTCCTGTTGTTGTACATTATAGTTTACGGTCTTCTATATGTTTTATGACAAGATCAATCACGCTTAATGTCTTATGTGGGGTTTTGCAGCTGTTCGTTGGAAACATTGAGCACTTTGAAGTTTGCACAGCGTGCTAAATTCATTAAGAACAATGTATAATACTTTTTTCTTTTGTTTTCTGCATGCACGCTCTTAATGTATTGGTTTTTCTGCTATGAACATTTTGGTAAATAGTGAGATGATAGAACATTAAATACATGACTTATTATTTGCATTCTTCTTGTATTTCAAAATGGACTGAGTTTTACTATTGCAATCAAGGAATGATTTGACTCAGCATTTTGGTACTACTTTAATAGTGGGATAAAAGGTTTATGTCAGTTATTGTGCTATGTTTACTCAGGCAATTGTGAATGAAGACGCATCTGGAGATGTCATTGCCATGAGGGTGCAAATTCAACAGCTCAAGGTATAGTGTTTGATCTTCTCTGTTTTTTGGGGAATACCACATTGTCTATAATTTTGTCATATAGATTGTGTTTGCTAACTATTGGCCTTTTTGCTTGGCCTTTTTGCTTGGATATCTTTCTTGAAAGATTAGGTTGGGGCTTGTTGCTTCACTGGTTTAGTCATTATAGAATTTATGACTTCACATACACCTTAATAGGAGCCAGCATAAAACCACTGATAGCCATGGTATAATTACTATGAATAAGATAACTTTATACTGAATGCTGATTTTGAATAGGGTAATGAAACACCAAGGATTCTGCTGGAAGGCTATTATGCAGCTTTGTTTCTTGAATAGAGTTACTTTCTAGATTCAAATTAGACAAACTCTACTAAGTTAGCAGTTCTAAGTTGAAACAATGAACATTTCATAGCTTTTATTGATTTACATTCTATCTTATGCATACCTTCATTTATTTCTAGAAAGAAGTATCCCACTTACGAGGACTAGTCAATGGAGAAACTGGAAGTCAGGACAATGATATGTTAGCTGTAAGCTTTCCAAGATCTCCAGGATCTTTTAAGTGGGAAGGACCTAATGGATCATTTAGTCCATTTGCTTCTGGAAAGAGGACATCTCAGGTATCAGCCTTTCTTTCTGACTTGTACAGTCGAAAATTTGAAAGTATGTATCTCTGAAAATTTCTGGTTAATAAATAAATTCTTTGGATTTTCAGAAAAAAGACTATGAAGTCGCCCTTGTTGGAGCTTTCCGGAGGGAAAAGAACAAAGACATTGCATTGGAGACATTGGCTGCTGAAAGCCAGGCAGCTTTGCAGCTGGTATGTATGAAAATATTGTCCTTGTGGTATTTTAGAGGCTTTTATGTATTGTTGCAGATCCCTTGATTATTTCACAAAAAGATTTTTCTATTCTTCATGATGTCTAATTCCATATCAAAAACTGATTTTGGATACGGCTTCTATAGTCATGCCATTATGTTTTAAGTTTTGTTTAGTTTTGGTCATTGTAATATTAATTTTAACTTTCTTTAGTTATTAAATGATTCAAATATTAATATTGGATATAAACCTGGTGCTGAACCAGGCAAAACAAAGAGAGGATGAAATTCAAGGCCTAAAGATGAGGCTACGGTTTCGAGAAGCTGGAATAAAAAGGCTGGAAGCAGTTGCCTGTGGAAAGATCTCAGCTGAGACACACTTGCTAAAAGAAAAGGAGGAGCATTTGAAAGAAATTGAGGTTCTACGAGCCCAGGTTGATCGTAACCAAGAAGTGACCAGGTTTGCGATGGAAAACTTGCGGCTAAAGGAGGAAATCAGAAGGCATGTCTTTGTTCTTATTAAGCCATGCGAGCCATCCTTTTCACAATATACAGTTCTTCCTGCTAGTGAGGCTCATACAGTAGTGGAATTAATCATGATACACTAGTTTCAAGGGTTTTAAACTTGACATAAAGTTATCTTGATTCTATCTATAGAAAACTAAAATGTATCAGTTTCAGAAACACTCATTCACTTACGTCATCCATTTGAAAAAAGAACTGTTTTTACATCGAAATACTACATAGATTTGTTGCTTTTTATTCTATTAATCTTATATGCTGAATAATTTCTCTAAAATTTACTGGTGTGGTTTTTTGAGATTGAATATTACTCATTTACATTTTTATAGGTTGAAGTCATTTTATGAGGAAGGTGAACGAGATATAATGAATCAACAGATCATGGTGCTACAAAACAAGGTAAAGAAATTGCTTAGTATAAAATTGTTTGACTTTAATCATTGCTCCTTTGCCTTTTCCTCTGAACTGAACATTCTTCTTGTGACTAACATGTAGTTATTAGAAGCTCTCGACTGGAAACTCATGCATGAATCAGAGTCCTTGACAGCTCAGGTATTCCATGCATTGTTTTAAAGTTTGAAGGTGAGTTATTCCAAAGGATTTTATCTTACATAGTTTTCATATCATTTGTACTATAGAATACAAATCAGGATGTGGTGATGGAAGGTCAAAATGATGATAATTTGCTGATCTCCAATCAGGTTCGCTGCAATTTATTTCCTACTTGTCCAATGATATATAATGGTTGGTCAGTTTCTGAGTTGTATTTTTTACTTTCCAAATGTGTGACAACTTACTGTGAGAGTTGTTTGTCTCAATAACTTGTTGAACTGGAAAGTACAGCAGGGTCATGGCGAGCATTGTCTGACATCAAATTAATTTTTTATTGTTACCTAATTTTAACATCTAATCATCTTGCACCTGCATCATGTTGTTTGAAGAGCATTGAACTAAAGTAACTTTCAATTAAGATTTATATTTCCCGAATAAATGATCACGGTTGTGTCCCAAATTCAAAGAAACACTAGGTTTTTTGGATTGGAGGTGCTTGAGTTCTTGAGTTTCACGCTAAAAGTGGTTGGATTTCAAGTTACACCATGTTTTACCCTCTCTGCTTTTATTTTTGTGTTTGTTGCTTTTTCTTCTATATGATTTTTCTGTTTCTTCTACATCTATGTGAACAGGAACAAGCATCACCTTGGCAGTCTTCAATTAAGGAGGAGAATGAATTTCTCCGTATGCAGGTAAAACATGCAAACAGTTTGTGATGAGCTTTATTTCCATTGATAGAAGTGATTTTCATATATGATTCTAAATTGTTCGTGACAGGCCATTCATAACCAATCAGAAATTGACACGCTCCAGAAGAAACTGGACCTCTGCCTTGAAGAGAAAGAGACTTTGGAAAGGTAATCGTTTCAGCTTATATCTTCCATTTGTCTGAGTGAAGAGGGGCTATTGAGAGTTTGTGTTTTATGAAATAGGTCTCATATCTTTTGCAAATTCTTGGGTCTTCTATTTTATGCTTTCTCCTTTTTATTTGCTATGTTATAATGTGATTAGGTTTCTACTCTTAACATTATTTACCAACTTTGCAGGAATATCAATGATTTGATGACAAAACTTGAAGAAGAGCAATTGTCAAGAGCCACGAAAGAAGAGAAACATCAAGTTGAGCTTCCTTCATCCTCAGCTGTTGTGCCCGTTATGAATTTCAGTGATCAACTGGAACTGGAAACCATGGTTGATGCCATTGGTGCTGCAAGTCAAAGAGAAGCTGAAGCTCATGAGACAGCAATAATCCTGTCTAAAGAAAATGATGAACTGCGAATGAAGCTTAAGGTTTTGATTGAAGATAACAATAAACTCATTGAATTATATGAAGGGGCCACTTCAGAGACTAGTTACAGAAATATTAACAAATCTGAATGTTCTCATGACGGCATCGAAGCTCACAGTAATAGTGGTGGTTTTGTGGAACTTGCCAAAGAAAAGGAGGCTGAGATGACTAAAGTGGTTGAGAATTTGGAGCATCAACTTGCAGATTTGCATGAAGAAAATGAGAAACTAATGGGGTTGTATGAAAGAGCCATGCAAGAGAGGGATGAACTCAAAAGGATGCTTGCATCTCCTATGTCTCTGGAGGGAAAGAATTTTATTGGCAATAATAGTCTTTCTGGTTCTGATGGAGGAGCAGTCTCAATAGAGGAATCTGGTTTGTCTGGATTGAATGCGCAAGCTAGGCTCGGCCATATATCTGATGAAGTGAAAGCGGAAATTGAAAGTGGTGGGTCGAAATCTGTGCTTGTTACTGCCGGTATATGCACAGTTAACACTGAAGGGGATTCTGGAAATGAGGTTGATGTTGGAACTGTGTCTGACATGGAACTGGACGCATCAGATCTCACCATAGTAAAGCTTTCAGAAGATCTCAATTTGGCCAGAATGAATCTAGAAAAAGCAGATGAACAACTTCTAGATTCTGCAAAAACTGTTGCCTTATTTGGTTCCATCGAGAAATTAATTTTTGAGGTTGAAAAACTCTCAAGAGAAATTGAAGTAACGGAAAATGAACTTCAGGTCAAGCAGCAGCTTTTTGAATCATATAAACTCCTCTCTGCAAAAGTGAAAGAAAATAGCAATCTGATAGACAAAAAGTTGTCAGCTCTCAAGTACTCCTTGTCTAACTTTTCTTCCTCAGTAGTTTACTTTGAGCAACGAGAAGCTCGGGCAAGATCAAGGGTAGGAGCTTCGACAGCGTATCTGGACCAAAAGAAAGGGGAATTGGTCTGCCTACAAGCACAAAAGGATGAAATAGCTACTGAACGGATGAAAATGCAACAATCTGAAGTCGAACTAAAGAAAAGTCTTGCATGCCTGAAGTCAAAGCTAGAGGATGAAAACCGAAAACAGGAGAATGAACAGGTTCTCTTTGCGATAGATAATGTTGAGAAGATAGACCCCTCACAGAAAAATTGGCATTTGGGAGGTAAAGCTACCGAGTTACTGAAGTCTGCGGAAGAGAAAACTAAACTGCAGATGGAGATGAAGCAATGTCGAGAAAATCTTGGAGTCGAGAGAAGGAAACTTGAGGATCTAAACAGGAAGTCTGATAAGGTAGATAGTGAGATGGTAGCTGTACAAGTGGAAATGCAGAAAGCTGTGAAGTCGTTGGAAGAGATGGAACATGCACTTGAGAATGTGTTAAAAGAGAAGGAAATGCTGTTGGAAGTAAGAGATAACGGAAAGACTGAAATTGAAAGCCTGGTCGTTGAGTACCAGCAGAATTTGTGTGAGTCGGATTTAAAGGAGGCAGAGTCAAAGATTTTGGAGGAAGACTTGCAGACTGAGTTGCGAAAGTTGGAAGAGCTGCGAAAAGCAAGGGTTTTAGCGGCCGAGAAGACAATGCAGCTGTTGGAGACAAGGTCTCATCCATGCTTGTTATCAGAAAATATGGAGAAAGAGCTTGAGAGTGTTAGGAAATACGTCGTAGAGGCAAGGTCATGCCTGCTAAGTAAGGCCGATTCAACTGTCAGTTGACGAAACCCGATCGATAGTTACTGTATTTCCACAAGAGGAGAGGATGCTTTGATTGTTACACTTGTAATTACTAGCAACCACTCCTCTCTTGTGTTTCGGATTAGCCAACAATATTGTGTACTGCTACACTTGACTTTTTGTTGTTTTTCATTTTTCATGTTAAATAGAAAGCGTTGGCACAAGGCAAAGTGCAATTTCCAAGCAGTCGAATTTCCAAACTAGCAGGAATGTAATACATCTGTTTTAAAATTTTGATTTTGTCAATGAACTTTGTTTATGTGAAACAAAGACCTGGAGACGCTTTGGTTAGAATATGTGATTACGAGATAAAAGCTTGAGGTCAAAGGGATAGAGGAAGACTTAGGAGGACTTAGAAAGAGACTTTAAGAAAGGGCTTGGATTACTTGGATCTAACGGAAGACGTGACACAAAACCGAGCGCAGTGGCCTTCTAGGATTTATATATCCGACTCCATTTCGTGGGATAAGGCTTTGTTGTTGTTGTCGATGCACCTTGATACATCTCTTAATTTGTCTCTCCCATATGTAAAATGAATGGATCTTATATTATTTAATGTTTTTGTTTTTCTTTCTATTTGAAAAAAAGGGTACCAAATAAGTTTCATTTTTCCAAAGTTTTTGTAAATGGAAAATATTGAAAACTTTTAAGTAATGGGCTCGTTTGTTAACTATTTAGTTTTAGTTTTTCAATTTGATTAGAAATAAAGTATTGGAAAAAAAGAGAGGGTATAATTGCTATATTCAATCACATAGAAAATCAATGAATTATTATATAATTTTATAAACAATGTAATGCATACTTATACGCAATTGAATGCTAAATGCACGCTAATATGTGTTCGAAAAATCTAAAAACTGGTCTATGACACACCCCGAATCCAATAACACAAGTTGAGGATGTGGTGTGTTGGCCGACACTAAATTGACCACATGACCCCATCGTGAGATGATGTCACAAACCAACTTAATGACGAAGCCATCATAAGATATTTATGATGTGCAAGAATTTGAACAAAAATGTTCATTAACTAGTAAATCCAAAGCCGCTACAAAGTTCACTTATCAACCTCCCCACTTGGGACACAAATTATCTTGGGATTAAATCCTGTTATTTTCACATTACATCAAACCAGTTGGAAGTTTCGCAATAGTAAACACATAAAAGAGGAAAAAGCCCCCTTAGCCGTCGTCGAACTCAACGGTTTTCACCTGAGTTTGTCGCTGGAGTAGGGCAGACATGCACAGAGAGTTAACGAGTTTTAAACCCCATTTTAGAGTATGAAAATCACCACATAAACATGTAGGTAACAGAGAGATTAAGAATATGATAAACACAAATTATTTGCACAATTCCCTTCAGCAACACCAATTTTTTGATAGGATCTTTACCAACTGCAAAAGTATAGATAAAAACACTTACAAATACTTGCAAGAGAACAAGGTAATTGTAGCATAAGTGGCTCCAATAAGGTTGTTCTCCACAGAGATTGACTGAATAATTATATTTAAACTAATCCTTAATTAACTATTAAAACAAATTTTTAGGAAAAGATTTAGATTGTGAAATTTAAAAGATAAACAAATAAGAAACAAAACAATTTAAATTAAAAAGCCAAAAATCGGCAAAAAGGAAATTAAAATAGTTTTTAGGAAAATCAAATGAAAAAGGCATTAGGGTTTAGTTGTCGCCATTAACAATCTACACAGTTCTACCACTTACTTATGAGTTAACACATGCAACTTTGATGGTTAGGTTCTCTTAATGCATAACTGAATTTGGTATTAGACGGAATATCCTCTATATAAATTTTATAATTTGCTGGACTGATTAGTCAAGCCTGCTAGTCAACTAAGATAGATTTGTAAGTCAATAAATCAAAGTTTTAATAATCAATTTCAAATACCAAAAGCTATCCTAGTCAGCAAGGCCTCAGTTCATTCCGAATTATTAATGTGTCAAGTGAGCATGATTGTGAGCACATACCAATTAAATATTCAAGTAATACATGTAGCATGTATATGTATGTGAGATATGTGACACAATATAAATAATTTTGAAAACAAGATATTGTTGGTCGAAAAAATTCATCTCTGGGTTAAAAAACCAGGGACTCTCCACTGAGTCCAATCCACTAGTATAATCAAGATTCTTACAAAGTACCACGCAAAACTCAATTCATAAACCTAGTCTACGGAGCAGCTTTACCTTTATGCAACCTTGCCTTCACTACTACGTTTAACTATTAGTGTGACAAACAAAAGTTGGTCGCGTAAAGTGTATTTCTGTTGCACAAACGTCTGCGCGACGGAAACTTCGTCATGCAAAGATCATGAAGAAAGACTTTGCGTGATGAACAATAACATTCGTCACAAGAACACAGCGCGACGGTTTAGCCTTTTTCTCACAAAATTTTTAGGAACGAATTTGTTCGTCACACTAAATACCAGGATACAAACGTGGGACGACTAATATTCGTCTCTAGAAATTCTGTGCGACGATAAGTTATTCATGTGCGATGAAATCTTGTTAGTCGCTTGAATTTTGCGAGACGAAGATATTTGTCGCTAGAATTTTGCGAGACGAAGAGATTTGTCATGCAAAAAGAAATATATATATATTTTAATAAAATAATAAAATTAAATTGCAATTAAAAAATGTAATGAAGAGAAAAATAATTTATGTAAATAAATATAAAATGTATGTACCTGGAAAATGTTTAAAAAGTAAGGGAGTAAAAAATTAAGAAAATAATGCGGAGTAATCTACGAGGTCGTCATTTAGAAGTGGTTGGAAATCTTGGGGCAAGAAGGTCTCGGGGTTAGGGACAGGCTCAGAGGTCAAAGGGCAGAGTTCTGGGCATGCTCAGGTTGAAGGGGCTCGGATGTCGACGGGGGACGAAGATCCGAGAGACGAATGTCGGACTAGCTGAGGGCCTGTACAATTAATGACATCTAGTTCTTATACGAGGCGAGCTTAGTCCTAAGGTCGGTCACCTCTGCTGTCAAAGCAATCACCTCACTATTTAACTGCGATAATGAAGAGGCTCTAGGTTCCCGCCGCCGAGCATTCCCCATCCCTTTACAATACGCCCCTAGCCTTCGCCAGAGAGTCTGCACAGAGGTAAGGATCTGAAACCTCACATCCTCGGGGGGATCCACAGACTCGAGCGGAGTCTCGAGAGGAAGTTAGGAGATGGACTCTTGAAGAACTAATTGCCTCTTCTCTATCATCGTCATCTGTGTAATATAACATGAATTATTAATAATAACATTCAAATAATAACCATGATACTTGAATGCATAAGTTAGTAATTACAATTGAAGAATACTTACATGAAGGGACTCGGCCAACTCATCCCCGGGTCGAACATAAACGTCTCTAAAGATATTGATCTTTGGGAATTTTGAACCCCCCTGATAGAATAAGAGAAGAAAAATGTTAGTACAACTTTATTTTCAGACCCACTTACCCTTATTTTTCGCCTCGCCAGAATTTTAGTGGTAGAGTTTTCTTGATGACTAGGATTGTTGGAAAAAGCTGTTATGTAGGGGACTCCTCATTTTGGTATAAATGTCCTTACTCTTTTTTACTGTAATTTATCTATGCTCTGACATCACTTGTGTTCTATGCTCTGACATCACTTGTGTGATATGGGTTCAATCATGCTCACATGCGCACTCTAAATTAGTCACTTTTAGGTTTTAATTTATTCACTTTTTCCACATCACTACACTTTTTGGCTTTGTCACCTTTCAGGTGTTGGCTAGCACATCGCGATTTGGAGGTCCAGGTGGACATTCTGGGTCATGGTATGTCAAGTAAATTAGCAGGCAAATAGCTAAATTTTAGAACCCAATTACAGTAATTATAATTTGATTTATTCTCTAATATTTGATCCACAAATCAAGCTTTGGCGTTGACTTTGATTCACAATAAATAATTCCAAAGTGATACGAAAGTGAAATAGTAAAGCTGAATAATAAAAGAAATACACATACATACATACATATATATATATATATATATATATTATAGCAATATAAGAGATTTCACAATACTATTCTTAAAATTCGATTTATCATTAAAAGCCTTTAAACACTCATATTGGCTAAAGTTGTGAAAAGGAACACAATAAACCAATTTTACTACAAAAATTAAGGATAATTGACATAAAAAAAATGTCGGCAATAAAGCACTTGGCGATATTGATTAGTTATAATCTCTAGAAAACTTTCCTATATACAAAGGATTAGGTGACTTTTGGTTATGCAACCATTCAAATGGCCTACGCATATCTTGGGTCATACCTCTTAATCAAGATGTATACTTTCATTTGAATTACACCTCTCTATGAAAGATGCTGTTTTAACAAACCTAATATTGCTTTTGAACCTTAAATACGTATAGATGAACTATGCATATGCATTAAAGTCCTATAGTTACCTGAAGGAATATTCGTTTAAGAATCTTGGATTATGTTTCGGAGAGTTGCCATACTAAGAGATTGATAGACAAGCTCATTAAGACGGGTGTATTCAATTAAGATTTTGAGGGATTTTAATTCTTTTAATGAATCTAGGGGTATTTAATCAGAATTTTAAGTGATTATTTGAAATTCAATGGGTATTCAATCAGGATTTTAAGATAGTGTATTAAAATCTTTAGAAATCTGGGTGTATTCAATTAGAATTTTAAAGAAGTTTATAACATTCCAGGTGTATTCAATTAAAATTGAATTTAAAGAATTTGGAAAAGTTGAGGAATTAGAGGGAATTAGAAAGATTTTGTAGTGTATTTTAAGCATCCACAAATCTCACATCTCCCTATAAGATTTCGAGGGAATTGAATCAAAATTTTACATGAAATCTCTACAAATCAGTTAAACTCCATAAAAATCCGTGGATTTATAAATCCATTAAAATCTTTCAATTCCCAATTGAATACACCCCCCCTAAATATCAGGGTAATTTGCGCAGGTCACATGGCGTTCGACTTGGATCGTTTGCAATGAATTGGATCGGGGGTCTGTTGATTGTGGGCTTTTATGGCCTTCATAGAGAATGTGGCGTATTAGTCTGTTAGGGTTTGACTAATGGTATGCGTATTCCATCAAGGACATAGTAGTCATTTGATAAGTTACATAAGTGGCGTGTTCTCATTAGTCGGGATATTTTATTTTCCCATAATAACATTTTGAGATACCTGAAGGCTGCTCCAAGGAAATGACTTATGTTCTCAAAACATGGCCAATTGGACGTTTCTGGGCATACAAATACAGATTGGGCAAGTTCTATCACTAACACACATTCAACTTTAGGCCATTTCACATTTGTTGAAGGCAGCAATCAAGTTAGTTGGCAAAGCAACGAACAAAATGTTGTTGTCAAATTAGTCGTTGACGCAAAATTTCAAGATATATCTCATCGCATTTGTGAATTGTTGTGATTACGAAGTTTACTTTCAAACATAAGTTTTAGACCACAAAAAGTTGGATTGATAACATGGATGAAATCGACATTGCTCACAATCCAGTTCAACATGATTGAACTAAATATGTTGAAGTGGATCGACATTTTATCAAAGTGAAATTGGAAGTTGGACTAATTTATGTACCGTTTTTTAAGATTGAAGATCAACTAACGGATATTCTTACTAAAGCCGTGTCTAGCAAAGTATATCATAGCTCACTCGAGTTGGTCATTGGTCACATATATACACCAATTTTTTTTTTAGGAAAGCTAATTAAAAGGGTTTGAAAACTTTAAGTTTTAATCAAAATGACAAAAAGGTATTGTAAGTGAATAGTACCTTGAGTGACTTTTTAAAGTAAAAATATCCTTAACGTTAAAAATAAATAGTACCATGAGTGTTTCATCAAGACTTTAGAAGGAGGGGGGATGAGCCCATCAGGTCAAGTGTGGGCTTAGTTGACTTTGTAATTATGGTTTTCAACAATCTTAAAGTTTAAAAGGTGGAATTATAATTGAGAAGATTATCATATAATGACAATAATTTTTTTTTCCAAAAGATAGGATTTTATTAAGATTAAATACGAATGGTTACATTTGCATAATATTAAATAGAAATTCTGAACCTAACTCATCCCAACCAAATCTCCCGGCATGCAGTCACCGATTGTGCTGTACGATTGCATTGCCGAGGATGAAGCAAAACCTCACCAACTGAAACAAGTTCGCCATCCTCCAAATGTCTTGGAGATAAACATCAAGAGCCACATCTGCCGTGACCTCCTGATTAAGCATTTGAATCAAATCTTTCGAATCCGATTCAACCACCAAACTACCCCCAGGTTCCAAACCACCACTACCAATAACCATCTCTAATCCCTGCCTGATCGCCTCCGCCTCTGCCATAATTGCAGCAGCAAACCTTTGACCACCCACCCCTCCGACGAACTTGGGAAGCCCCGCAAAATCGCGTAAAACCCACCCCACCTTTGTCTCCTTCCTCCAGGCCGCGTCGCAATTCAATTTCAACGCTAATTAAGTATGCTTTTCAATTTTGTGTTTACCGAGTTAAGGTAACATATATGTATATATGAAAGGTTGATTCGTCGTGTTTCGGGTTTGGAAAATCTAATTGTGAATCTTTGGGATGAAAATTAATGAGACTTTCTTTCTTAATTAATAGTTAATTGCTAAGAAGATTAATTTTTCAGGCCAAATATATTTTAGATCTATCTTTTTATTTTGACACGGGGATATTCTAAACTAGTTAAATCTATATGGGGAAATAATAATAGGTGGAATTTTAATTAGAGAAATAACTAAATACTTTGATTCTATTTAAGTGTAATTCTTAATTTTGCATATACCCAATTAAGGAAGGAGGAGGATTCTCTACCCTCATAATCTATTTACCATTCCATGCACTCCTATTTGAACGGTCACGGTTAAGCAACGTCAACATCTTATATTGATTTTTTTATAGAAATAATAAGACAAAAAACAATGCATGAGAGGAAGAGATGAAAGAGGATGAGAATAGGATGGTAGAGAATCTTCGTCCGTTAAGGAAACATGTGTATATAAGAGGACCTATCTAGCGGTAACATGCATTGTAAACCTAGGTGAGGCTTCATTCTCCTTGAAACTAGAGTGAAGGCATAAAATTTGTAGTCAATTAAACATGGCGAGGCTATCATGGTTTCCAATTGCTTTCTTTCTAGTCCTTGCCTTGAGCTGTGCCATTGATGTCATGGTAAGAACTCTCGGACACTCGTTGTTAAATTAAGCATTTTTTTTCCGCGTGTTTATCTTGTAAGTTGAATACATTTTCTTTGCGCAGGCTGGCGGCGAGGGATCACTTCGTCCTGAGCGTATGCATATTACTTGTCAAACTCTTGTTCTTAAAATGATTTTAGCTAATTTAATACATAATTGATACAAAATTCAAATTACTTGACATATTATTTGTTTGGTGTTTTAATCAGAATGTGGAGCGGCATGTGACTACCGATGTTCAGAAACTTCACATAAGAACCCATGCATAGAGTTCTGCAGCATGTGCTGCCAGAAATGTCTATGTGTTCCATCAGGCACATATGGACATAAGAAAGAATGTCCATGCTATGACAACTGGAAGACGAAAGAAGGAGGTCCCAAGTGCCCATAAAGCCAAACGAGTTTATTACACAACGTTTAAGAACTACATTAACCGGCTATTACGAATTGAAAATGCAGATTTGTTCTTGCAAATCCAATCCATAGCCTACCTGAAATAATTGCTATTTACCATATTCATCAATAAGGAAATGAATTCTTTGTTAGATATGGTGTCAAAGTAATCTACACTCTTTTTTCTTTTTTTTTTGCGCATTCTCTCACTTCAACCAAACGATATGAAACTCAATCCAATCTAGACGACAGAAAATTCATTAAAACCACCTCTAAAAGAATCATAAGCTTGAAAGCTACAAAGATGATGAACAAAAGCTACACCAGCAGATGGAGGAAGCCTGACAACATAACGAGCAAACTGACGCAAAATGAGAATCCCTATAAAGCGATAAATTATTAGTTTAAAGTTTTCCAGGACTAAAATGCCATATGATAATAGAGTAAATTCAATCTATACTAAGTTTGCTTCCTGTTCATCAGCATGGTGTGCTTCCTATTTTTGCATCACGGGCGTTACATGCCCCAAAAATGTGTTGCTTTTGATATTCTTATATTTCTTAAGTAAATACAATCCTACTATCAAAGGAGATGACCTTGTCCAACTATTTAGGCAAAAACTTAAAATGTAATTGAAATAGAGACTCTCTCAAAAGGGGATTAGATTATGCCTCCTAAATCACAAATGAAGTGCGAGCAGAGACTCTCATTGTTTCTGCCCCATACTCTATTGCTCCTTTTTTTTTGTCAAATGATAGATTTTGTTAAATTAGATGTTAGATTAGCCACCGATAGAGTTTAAACTCACATTGTCATTCAATAGCTCAACACTTTTCCACACTATGGTAAAGGGTCACTTGCAAGACTATATTGTTCATTGCCAAAAGATCAATTAAAATGTAATAGGGTGCTCCTGCACATGCGAGAGGTTTATTATTATTATTATTATTATTATGGGTGCCACGAGCTCCCATATGTTTTTTATTTATGTTAAAACCTGATCTTTGATTTGGTATTAAGTACTCTTTACTTTCAATTTTGAGTCTCCTTTTATTTCTTTTTGTTTTTTTTACAAATATTTGTTTTATTTTGTGTGTGTTTGGTAAGTGATTGTTATTCACCATTTTAAATACGAAGAATAAAAGAAAATTCAAGGAAAAAGAAAATAATTAAAATTGAATAAACAGTGTATATGCAAGTTGCATAGCCAAAAAAACAGAACATTTGGGTATCAATGGAAAATAGCACTTAATGGACATTTTATTTTATTTTAGGCGCTACGCACCCCAAAAATGTGTTGTTTTTGATATTCTTATATTTCTCAAGTGATTACTAAATATAAATACGGTCCCAATGCCAAAGGAGATGGCCTTGTCAAACTATTTAGGCAAAAACTTAAAATGTAATTGAAATAGAGAGAGTAGAGACTCTCATTGTTTCTGCCCCAGACTCTATTGCTCTGTTTTATTTTTTTTATTTTTTATTTTTGGTGTCAAATGATAAATTTTGTTAGATTAGATGTTTGATTAGCCACCGACAGAGTTTAACTCATATCGTCATGCAAGAGCTCAACACCTTTCCACACTATGGTAAAGGGTCACTTGCAGGATTGTATTGTTCATTGCCAAAAGATCAACTAAAATGTAATCGGGCGCTTCTGTGCATGTGAGAGGCTTATTATTATTATTATTATTATTATTATTATTATTATTATTATGGGTGCCATGAGCTCCCAAATATTTTTTATTTATGTTAAAACCAGATCTTTGATTTGGTATTAAGTACTCTTTACTTTTGATTTTGATTCCCCTTTTATTTCTTTTTGTTTTTTTTACAAATATTTGTTTTATTTTGTGTGCGTTTGGTAAGTGATTGTCATTCACCATTTTAAATACGAAGAATAAAAGAAAATTCAATGCAACTGATGGCAAAAAAACAGAACATTTGGGTATCAATGGAAAATAGCACTTCATGGACATTTTATTTTATTTTATGCTTTTCACATGCATTGAAAGAAATCGACATGCAACTACGTAAGCTACATATTTGGGATAGGCAATACACAAACTCATCGAAGCAAAAACAAATAGAATTAGTATGAGGAGAAAGCAGACATGGATAAAGACAAACTAGTGAGTTTTACGTGAGCGATTTTATGTACATTTACACCGTTAGATTTAAATGCATTTTAAACTTCATGTTTGGACCTATGATGTACCAAAGAAAACATATTTGTATAGCAAACCTGGCTACATCATTATTATTGAACATATGGTGTAACAGAAAACAAAAGAAATCATTCTTTTGTTTTCTTCTCCCATCTTCTTTTTCTCTCATTTTCTCCCTCACTCTCTCGAACTTTCTCTTTGTTCCTGAGCCCCACACACCACCATCATTTTCAAAATTTTCCTACAAAGTCAACAAATAATCACCACCATCATGCCTATCTCGTCCCTATGAACCCATTTGTGAGTTTTGTTTCGAGGAAACCAAACCAGATCATGGAAATAATGAGATCCAATAAGCCGAGTTTTCTCGTCATGATTCAGACCATCTCTGACAAATTTTGAACTAAAAACAGGTATAATCATGTTCAACTCTTCTCTAGCTTCATTTTCATACAAATATCGTGAAATTTGGTTGAGAATCGAAGAAGATATGACGATTTGAAAATCACCCAGAAAGTCAGTGAGTTTCTACAGAATCCAGCGAGATTCAATACGATGGCGCCGACGAACGGAGGAAGGAAGAAGGAGACCGAATATTTCATTAATGGTTATATTCCTAACGACGTTAAGATATATATTGTTAGATTGTTAGTTTTAATGGAATATTCCATTCTGGCGATGAAATATTATAATCGATTCCCAACCGCACGAGCGATGATGCACAACAGCTCGTGACGGGCCGACGGCGGCTCGAGGCTGAAAACCCAATATGTTCACCTAGGCTAATTTTGATGCCATGGATCCATTTTTGACATCCATTTAGTGAAATTTCATCGTGTCAACGTAGTTTCATGGTTGACCCCACTTAAACTTCGATTGACAAAGATTCGACCGTCGAATCGTCCCGAAATTTTATTATGTTGGTCTAGAAGGATAACATAATGAGACCTTTAGAAAGTTACAGATTGAAAATCCAATGTATGGATCTTCCAGATCGAGTTACGTAGAGTTGTAGACTCTACCATTGACTTTTAACCGACGGTTAACTTTTGATCAACGCGTTTCGAATCCATCTAGATTGTCCTAGGGGACGTGTACAACCTAAAATAACGTGTTTTATTGATAGAATTCTTAGACAAGACTTGTGCTTTGTTCTAGGAAACAAATGTACGTGGACGCCTAGTTATTTGTGCTAGGGAGTCATAGCGCAGACTCCACATAAGTGACTTTAATATATGTGATAGTGGTTATGAAAATCTCCATGCTAGTATACTTAGTGGATATAACATGGTTTTATAAATGTTTTTTTTTATTACATTGTTAATTTTAAATTATACCATCGATCTATTTGTGAAATGTGATTTGATACTTGTATTTGATATGTTTATGAAACGCAAGGGCTAGTAGAGGACTATTAACCCATTGTTATGGGGAGTTGTTGCATCGAACTTGCGTCTTGCCTTGTTCATTGAGCCTCGCTAAATTGACTTGTGCCTTGCCTTGTTTGTTAAGCCTTGCTAAATTGAGTTCCTTGTATTCTGCTCGGTTCCGTTGAATGGTACATAACCGAGCTCTATTGGGGTTCCAAGTGGTCTGGTTCCCTGCTCTATATGAATTTCATTGAGTAGTCCGGAATCCATCCATTTGTCTTTATCTGGATTCCTTTGAATGATCTGGGATCCTCATACTCTGCGATTCCGTTGAGTGGTATGAAATCCCTCTTTGTATTCGATTTCGTCGAATGGTCCGAAACCCGATCTTTTGATGGATTTCGTTGAGTGCTCCGAATTCACATCCCTTGCCTTTGTTGGTTCATTGATTCCTTGGAATTGGTCTAGAACGTGGAAGCTTAGGAGTTGTAGGCTTCGGCCAAATTGAGTCGCTCTAGCCCTAATTTTTAGTGCATTTATGAATGATATACTTGAGAACCTTTTTGGTTGATTTACAAAGGCCGATGGATGTCTATGTGACTCATTCAGGATTTTCAGTAAGTATGATTATGATTTTATAAAGTATGATATTGAACGATAGATTGTTTTTATGGTTATCAAATACGTTGCATTATTGTCACTCACACGAGTTTTGCAGTTTATCCGGGCGGTGCACCACGGTGTAGGGCATGATGCACATGTGACAGGTCTGAGTAGATTACAAGGAGCCGGTGAGGTAGTAGTACAGAGATTAGAGAGTTGGAGCATCTAGGTTACATCTTTATCCTTTCTTGTATTATTTTTCTGGGACTTATATTTTGAGCGCCTATGGGCATGTCTTGGCTCTAGTGAGGGTTATGTATTTTTAGAGTATAGACTTGTCTACATTTTGTGGGAGGAGCCCAATATTATGATTATTTTTGGGGTATTAGTTCTAGTATTTTCATTTCCTATCTTGTTCGTATACTACTACATCCGCTATGTCCCAGTGTCATGTCTCAATCCTGGACGTATGTCGGGATCAAGGCATGACATGGCATCAACATAATTTCTTCTCATTTCAAAAATTTAGTTCCAACATAAATCTAACTAGTAACGATGAGTCTTGTGCATCGAAACTAATTTATTTTCTGGGGCGATAAAAAAACAAAGTGTTTCCAATAAAGGAATTTTCAACAACCAACAACATTCTTTTTCCTTCCAAAAAGAACTTTTTCAACGATGTCTCTCCTAACAATATTGAACACTCCTTAATAACAATTTGTGTTGTTGTGTCTTGGCATGTTATCATGGTATAGTTCAATACTAGATTGATCCTTGCGGTGCCCACGTTTTCTATAGGTGCACGGATCAAAGTTTCTTATGGGCACACAAGTCAGAAACTTGAGGATGATGGTGATGATAGGAGCATAAGATTATTCCACCGTTGAAGTCGATTTAACGAGTGCTAAGATTAGTGGATCACTAAGGTTTGAGTGGTTTTGACATTGGATGCATGTCGATTTCACAATAAAAATTACATTCAACACTAATTCTAAGTCTCACACAATTGACGATATTGCGTGTGAAGTCTTCAATAACCATTAATTCCCTTATGAAACCACCATATCTATTTTTTAGAAGCAAGTCCACCCATGCCCAAATTACCATGGCAAACGGAAAGAGTTACCTCAAAATCCTAAAAACAAGCTTTATCAGTCCAATATTGCTAAGGCAATCACCGAGTCATACCAAGCCCGACTTGTAGCCCCATCAATTCTAGTCCGAGCTGGTCAATCGGTAAGGTTGACTTCAGCCACATTATACATTTTGCAGCAGGCACATATGTTTCATGCGTATACACATGATGAGACAATTTCAAATTATATATTTTACCCTATTCTTCGTATATTTTGGTGAGATTTTAATACTTTGTTTTATATTTTAAATGTTAGGACATGTGACTTTACTCTGTGCAAAAAACGATGAAAAGATGGAGTTTTGGAGGGTTTCCAATTGGAACAAGTTCACAAGTCTGTCAAGAATATTGTGTCAAAATTTCAACATTTAATTCCAAGATGCTTGATCATGACGAGTGGATTTAAGAACAAGTGCGTAGTGTTGCCAGATTGACGTTCTAAGGTTAATCCGGTACGAAAGCAGTGAAGATGACATTTTCTAGAGTTGGACCTTCTTACAAAGTTGTAGAGAACGGGTTAATCTTTTAAACAAGACCTTTTGGGCTAGATTTGGTGTTGTAATGACCCAGCAACATGGAGGATATTTGACTGGGCAAATTACCTAATTAATATAGGATTGTGATTTTAAGTAATCCTTTTGTTATTTTGTTTCCTAGTTTTCTAAAAGACCTTATTTAGGTAGGATTATGAATAAGGGGCTGTTAATAAGCAATCAGCTAGCCATTAGGGTTCTCTACATGACATTGAGAGAGAACTCGACATAGGCTTGGTGAATTGTAGATTTCGATTACAAGGTGTTTTCTATCATTTATTTTAATAATATTTTATTTATTAATTATGACCACGAACCTTAGCATGAATGTGTAATCTTTATCGAATTTCTTATGATGTTATGCATACATACTTTTAATTATTAATTACTGTGGTTAAACTATCTATATGTCTTATTGCTTAGTTACCATTAGAATATTTGATGCGAAAATTAACTTAACACACAAATTAACCCTCTTTTGACAATTGTAGTATATGAATAAGTAGGGATCGTTCTAGGCCGGAGATTAGGAGGGATTGCAAAATCACTTGAAAACTGACTCAAAAACGTAAAATAAAGTTTAAAACACTAAACTAGACTCAAAGAATGCAAAACTACACACTTAAAACACTAAAACAAATCAAAAGACTCAAAACAGCACCAAAACACTCAAAACTGCCTTAAAAACACTTTCTGGGCAGTTTTGAGCACTTTGACTACTTTGGACGAATTTGGGAAATAAATTGATTCAAAACACTTAGAAACACAAACTAAGACACTTTCTAACTAAATTGGACAATAAAGTAAAGGGGGATTGAGTTTTGGACGAAATTAAACTAAATGCACATATTGCAATTTAAAACAGATTGTAAAGATGAATGTGATGGAATTGAATGGATGGGAAGCTAGCTAAGGGGTTCATCTCCACACATGTTATACTTGCATATAAAACGATTTCCAATTGCTTTTCAATAAACCATGAATTCTCAACGCCCCAGATTAACCGTGAATTGCACTAATTAACCCTCAGATTTTCCTAACGTTATTGAGTTGGATGATTGCATACGACAACCCAAAACATTCCCCACAAGTCCCCTACATGATTGCATAATAGAGATACAAGCAAGAATCATTAAGTTCTATGAAAACCATAAGCATTGACGAAGCACTTGTTACTATGATTGCATGAAACTTATGCCAAGAATTTACTTAACGCGATTGAGATCATCAACCTTTACTACTTGTGAATATAATTCCATAACGATTAGGTGAAATTTCCTTATATCCTAGCATCCAATTTATGCATGATAATTAAGCGTGCACTCTCAACCAACACACACAAATCAATGTAATTCACATAGATAAGTAATTTGAATTCACAACTTATGAAACACAATTAGAAGTAATCAAATCATATCGCAAGCATAAACATGTATTTCGAATCCCCCCTAGCCAAGGGGGGGTTTAGTTCCTCATACGTACAAGACAAAGATAAGTAAATTTAACCATTGAAATCAAGGAAAGGAAAACACCTAAAAATTCCAACAACCCAAACTTGAATTGTATGAACGTTTAGGCCCTCTTCTCCTCCTCTTTGTTGCGGCACAAGGTCTAAGGATAGGTTTTGGGGTGGTATTTGTATGGAGGGATGGATGTGTGATGGTAGGGTAGTGTTTTGGAGGGATGGGGAGTGGTTGGAGTGGCTGCAATGGAGGAGAAAAGTGTTTGGTGGCTGCGGCAAGGGTGTGGGAAGGTTTGGACGAATTTCTGGAATGAATGAATGTGTATGAGAGGTGGTTTTGATCTAGGGGTTAATATGAGTATATATAGGCACTAAAAACCCTAGGGTAATCAGATATGGACTTGAATTAATTAATGGGAGAGAGTGGGAGTGACAGCTAGGGTGAATGATTAAAGGGGTGCTGCTAGGTTGGAAATGCATGTGGAATGGCTGGAATGAAGGGGGAAGCACGGCAAGGGAGAATGGGAGAATATGGATGAATGATTAAGAGTGCATGTGGGTGAATTATAGAATGGAAAAACATGTGAGTGACAGCTAGGGTCATTGGTGGCTGCAATGATGAAGTGGACAACCTGGAAATGCAAGGGGAATGCACGGATTAGAGAGGATGGGTGAATATGTGGCTGAATGGTTGGAAAGTAAAGGAATGTCTTTTATTTCTGAATTTAGGCAAGGATTTAGGAATATAAAAAGGGTATGTGAGTTATGGCTGAAATAGGTATGAGAAAAGGAGGTGTTTAAGTGTTTAAAATAGGGAACAAAGTTTAAAATAGGGAACAAAGCCCTTCCTTGCACGGCAAGGAAGGGAGACACAAGGAAACACACGGCATTGTCCTAAGGTTGCAAGGAATGTTGTTTTTGTGACCTAGAATAGGTAGGAGCCTTTAATCTTGCTGAAATATGGAGTCTTTAAGGATTAGGAAAGATTAAACCAAAATAGGAAACCTTGGCTTAACTTTCCTACTTCAAGTAGGAAACCTTCTTTGACTAGGATTCCTCATTTGATTAGGAATCCTCTTGTGATTAGGAATCCTAACTTCATTAGGTCTTCAATTTCGTCCATTCCTTTTGCTCCAAACATAAGCTATCCATTCCAAGTCCAATTTTGCTCCAAAATGCTCCAAAATGCATCTTTTTGCTTCTTTAGCCATATGAACCTAAAAACACACGAAAATGGCTTAAATGACTAAAACAACTATGAATTAACAATATAAATGCACGAAAACAAGCTAAGTAAGTCGCCTAAATATGCTCCTATCAATATTTAGACAAGTAATTTGATGTAGTTTATGTTGGAACATCACCCTAAACTTGAGAGGGCTTCTTGATAATTGTAATTTCACTTATGGATAACATTACACTGTTAAGTGTTGCATGGTTTTTCAAAATGTTTTCATAAAACTTAATGAGTCTTGCATATTCATATTCGATCTAAACATCAGAGACAGATTGCATGTTAATATACGTTCTTGCTTGAACATCACGAGGAAAATATTGTGAACTCTAGACTTTTAGGTTTGGCTTTCCTTGTCAACATTGTAATTGTACCACATGCTCAATCTAGCTTTTAAGCTTTTCTCTATTTATGAGCTGTGTCTGCTAGGAAGAAATGTTCAAGGATGTGGCATATCTCACTTCAAAAGGTTTGTTCATGCATGTGTATTTCACGTCTACATTCCTGTTATATTCTGACTAGCTTAGTTGTATAGTTAGGCTTGAGCGCAAATTTCCAGCAAGTTGGGCACGTAATTTAAGACTTACCCACATGGGCTAACTGATATCTTTTTTGCTGGTTACTAGCTTTTAGCTATGGATCTGCCCAAATCGTTTCGCAGTGTGACACATGTTCTTTGTCCTTGCTAGCTGAAAAGAAAGATCCCATTTGCATATATGTTTAGCTAGGGTTTCATTTCTTTTTTGGGGGTTTTCAGATTATATTTCCTAGAGAGAGAAAGAGAGAAAATAGCATTAAGGCTTTACTTTCCTCTTTGTTCTTCATTTATGAAACCCTAGTTGCAAAACCTTTTTTTATGCATTAAACACCGAATCATTAAAGAATAGTGTTGCATTATCTTTGTGGTTTTGCATTAAATTTGTGGTCGAGTGTTTCTAGTTTCAAATCTTTAAACTGACCCATTTTTGGATTCTCGTCAGTTTTTTCCTTCAACTATTTGACTGGAGGAACTAACTGGACATTTGAATTCAGATCTGCATATCATTGTTATATCATTATATGCATAGTTTGTGTGTAGGTCTCGGTGCTGATGTGAAATATTCTACACTCAATTTAAAACCCTATGATTGTAGTATATGTAACTAGGGATCGTTCTAGGCCGGGGATTAGAAGGGATGCTAATTTACTCCAAACTAACTTAAAAACACAAAACTAAACTTAAAAACAATTAACTAGACTTATATGACTCAAAACAAACTAAAAAGACTCAAAACAGCACAAAACAATCAAATAGACTCAAACTAGACTCTAAAGGGTGATTTGGACGAATTCTAACTTAACTTTGACTCAAAACACTTAAAAACATAAATTTGGACAGATTCTAACTAAAAGACACAACCAAGTAAAGGGGGATTGGATTTTGGACCAAATTAAGGTAAAAACAAGCAGATTGTAAACTTAAACTAAGTTGCACGAAATTGGGTGAAATATGGGTGAATGGCTAGCTAGAGGGTTTATCTCCACACATGACACATATGCATACAAATCGATTTCCAGTTATTATTCCTTTAAACCATGAATGACAATGCCCCAAGTTAATTGCATCGCACAACCAACCATCAAATTTTCCTTATTTCATTGAATTGAATGAATACGGATTACAACCAAATTATCTTTCTCAAGTTCCCTATATGAAACACATGATAGAGATACATATCAAAAGTCATTAAGTTCTATGAAAATCATAAGCATTAACAAGGCATTCATCACTATGAAACGCATGAGACTCCTGCCAAGGATTCACTTAACACAATCATGACTAGTGACTTCCACTACTTGTGAATATAAGTGAATAACTATTACGTGAAACTCCCTTATATTCTAGCATCAAATTCATGCATGCAAACTAAGTAGGCCTCCTTAATCAACATACAAGAATAAGTTATCAATCAAGCAGTTAAGCAAATTGCATTCACGATTTATGAAACAATAATTGGATGAAATCAATTCATATCACATATATGTTCATGGCTTTGAATTCACCTCTAACTAAAACGAATTTAGTTCCTCATGTTCGCAAAACAAAGATAATTAAATTTAAACATTGAAAACAAAGAATAGAATACACCTAGAAATGCTCCAACAATCCAACGTTTTGAATGGCAAACACGGCTCCTAGTGTGGTGGATGGTGTGGTGTGAATTTGTGGTAGAGGGTGGTGGTTTATGAGTGTTGCAGCATCATGTATTTATAGGGTGAAGGGAAGGCACGAAATTGGGTTGAAAAGGAGAGGAATTAGGACTCCAAAGAGGACAAGGAATGGTCTTTGTGGCAGATTCTAGAACTTCTAGAAGGGTTACATGTGGCATAAACTTAGGGCACAAAAATAGGGCTTCTAGAACTTGATATTTAGGTGTTTTAATGTGAAAAGGAGTCCTCTTTGCAGCTGGAATTAAGGTAGGAAAAGATTAGGATAGGATAAGATAAGATAAGGTTGGATAAGGTTTGGATAAGATAAGGTAATTTGGATAATGTTCCTTCTTTGTAGCTGATTCCTTATCTTCCAAGTCATCAATTTAATTCTTACAGATGTTAATCACTTTCCTAGCCTCTCTTGATCTTCAAATTTGTCCATCCACCTTGCTCCATATGCAAGCTATCCATTCCATGCCCAAAACTGCGCCAAATAGCTCCAAAATGCACTTTTTGCCAACTTTGTCATTTAAACCTACAAACACACAAAAATAGCTTAAATCACTATAATAAATAGAAACTAACTATGTAAATGCAAGAAAACAAGATAACTAAGTCGCATAAATATGCTCCTATCAGGTGCCACAAGGTGAAGAGTTCAGGAGGAGCTGCCATCTTGTGAAGACTAGAGACAACACTTTTCGGTGCCATAAGGTGAAGAGCTCAGGAAGAGCTGCCACTTTGTGAAGACCGAAGGAATCCATCTCGTATAAGCACTAGTAGGAAAAATAGCTTGCATGACAAAACACATTTCGTTGCAAAAGAGGTACTTGAGTGACGAAAAAACACTATCGTTGTGCAAAAAAGGCAGGAAAGGAATTTTTTTTTTTTGCACGACGAATAAATTAGTCACTCATGAACACTTAGCGTGACGAAAAACTATTGGCGTGAAAAACATGAGCGACGAAGTTGGGACCTTTGCGGGACAAAGAACTCGTCGCGCAAGTTACTGTCAATTTTCAGTCAAACCATTCAGTGCATGTGAATTTGAGGAATCAATATTGTATTTGTTGCAGTTGTTTGCGCGACAAATACCTTCATCGTGCAAGGTCTACACGACAAAGCTTTCATCGTGCAAGGTCTACGCGACAAAGATTTCATCGCTCAAAGGCCCTAACCTTCCTATAAATATGCGCTTCTGCTCTACTTATTCTTCATAATCTGCTTGTGCTGGGATCGATGATAAAAACCGGGATCAGAGCGTGCCCACCAACCCGTATGATCTGAGGCAACATGTGGAGTTCGCACATACGATAGGTGTAACTATGTGGAATAATTGTCCTACTGCGGAGTGACGTTCTTGGAAATATGTGCCTGAGAATGTGAAGAAAGTGGTGATGGATGAATTATTAGTAAGTACACTGTTGATGGATGCATAATTAATTTTGTGACATTTTTTTGTTATATGTTGGAATTAATTATTTGCATATATGTTTAACAGTGTAAGTATACTCTTGACGATGATACGAACGAAGAGTTGATGAAGTTGATGGAGGCGGTGTTGAAGGGAGGTTACAACTAATGGCATGAGGACGTGGAGGAGAATGGAGGACTGTCGAAACAGTAGCTTTACCTTTATGTTTTTTAGGACAATACCTAAATTTAAGGTCTTGTATAAGTTATGTATTTGGACTTAATTAGGCTTTAATTCCTATTTGGTTTTTTAAATGATTGATGATAGGAGCATATTTAGGCGACTTACTTAGCTTGTTTTCGTGCATTAGTGTTGTTAATTCATAGTTATTTTAGTAGTTTAAGCTATTTTCGTGTGTTTTTAGGTTCACATGGCTAAGGAAGCAAAGAGGTGCATTTTGGAGCAAATTTGGACTTGGAATGGATAGCATATGCTTGGAGCAAAAGGAATGGACGAAATTGAAGACCTAAAGGTGTTAGGATTCCTAATCACAAGAGGATTGCTAATCAAAAGGGGATTCCTAATCACAAGAGGATTCCTAATCAAAAGAGGATTCCTAATCAAATGAGGAATCCTAGTCAAAGAAGGTTTCCTACTTGAAGTAGGAAAGTTAAGCCAAGGTTTCCTATTTTGGTTTAACCTTTCCTAATCCTTAAAGACTCCTTGTTTCCAGCAACTTTGAGGGTACTTTATGTATTTTAGGACACAAATAAAGCTTCCCTTGCAACCTAAGTGCCTTGCCGTGCATTCCATAAGTGCTTCCTTTCCTTGCCGTGAAAGGGAGGTCCATTGTTGCCTATTCTAAGTCATTAAACCACACTCCTATTTCACCCTAGTTAATGCCGCACCTCACATACCTTTTCTATCTCAAATCCTTGCCTAATTCTAGCACTTAAATCACATTCCCTTTCTTGCAATCCAATGCCGCAGGTTAATCTATCTTTTGTTTTCAATGTTTAATTCTATTTTCCTTTGTTTTGTTATGAACATGAGAGGCTAAACTTGTTTTAGCTAGGGGATGCTTTGAAACCATGATTATGTTCATAATATGAGTTGATTAATTCCAGTTGTGATTTCATAAATTGTGAATGCAATTTACTTAACCGTTTGATGGATAACTTATTCTTGTATGTTGATTAGGGAGGCCTACTTAATTTGCATGCTTGAATTTGGTGCTAGAATATGAGGGAGTTTCACATAATCGTCACAAACTTATATTCACAAGTAGTTAAGGTTGTTTTCACAATCATGTTAAGTAAATTCCTAGCATGAGTATCATGATGTCATAGTTACAAGTGCTTTGTCAATACTTATGATTTCCATTGAACGTAATGATCTTTGATTGTATCTCTATTATGATGTCATGTAGGGAACTTTTGAAGAATGCTTTGGGTTGTCGTATGATGTCATCCAATCCAATAACTTAAGGGAAATCTGAGGGTTAATTAGTGATGTCACGGTTAATCTGGGGTGTTGAGGTTCATGGTTTATCAGAAAAGCAACTGGAAATCAATTTATGTTTGAATGTATCATGTGTAGAGAAGTATCCCTTGGCTATTTAATCATCCATTGGTTTTTCCCAAATTCGTCAAAATCTGTTTTAAGTCTTTAATTTACTTGTTTTTCTCTTAAATTTGTCCAAAACCAAATCCCCTTTACTTACTTGTACAAAAGTGTGTTTTTGAGTCTTTTGAGTCAAAACTAATTGTATTTTCGTCCAAGTTAAGTCCTAGAGTCCAAATTGAGTCTTTTTTATTGTTTTGAGTTGTTTCGAGTCATACAAGTTTAGTTAAGAGTCTTTTGAGTTTGTTTACGTGTTTTGAAGTATATTTTTACATCTTTGAGTCAATTTTCATTAGATTAGCAATCCCTCCTAATCCCCGGCCTAGAACGATCCCTACTTATATCTATACTACAATTGTAAAAAAAGAGGGTTTAATTTGAGTGCTATCTTTTATCACATCAATTGAATGGATTAAGGTATTAATTATTTTTAGAATAAATAATTAAAGTATTAATTATTTTTTAGAATAAATATTTAACTGAATATTTGTTTGTAATTATAAAGTTTACGTAAACATAGATATCTATGTTTACGTAAACTTTATAATTACAATCATTCCATTCGTCGCTACATATATTGCGTGACAATAATTTCGTTGCTCAAGATAACTTCGCATAACGAACAACAACTATTGTCACACAAAGTTTCACTGAACAGTCAGACTGCATTCAAACGCTCCCATTTATTGCTCAATTATGAGGCGTTTTGCGCGACGAATGTGTTCGTTGCGCAAAGGGTTCCTAGTGCTATATAAACACAATTTCAAAACCATAGTTTTCAAAAAAAAAAATTGTTTCAAAAGCAATGGCCGATTCTAGAGAATGTTCTAGCAAAAAGAAACTTGTAGTGCGATCAGAGAGGTATCGACGGAAGCAAGTGCCGTACTTTGAAGACAAAAGTATGGTTGATGTGTATGTTGAATTTAGGTATGACATTGGGAGTTTGGTGCGGAAGGAATGTTCTGCCAAGTTTGAGTCTTGGAAAACAATCCCTGAGGAGTTGAAGAAGTCCATGTTGGGGGAGTTATCGGTAAGTTTGTAGTAAATAATGAATAATTATTTTTTGTTAAAACGTAATATTTTTTAAATTACTAATTTATTGTTATTGGCATTAATGTAGGTTCATTGGGATGTTGATGAAACCGAAGAGAAGCAACGGAAGTATGTGGATGAGCTTTTCAAGCAGAGTTTTCGGCAGTGGAAATTTGATATGCTGCAGGGGATGCGGAGCAAATTGCTACTGCCCCAGTGGAGGAGGATTGAAGTTGACTTGTAATTATTTTTTTTGAAATAAGATTTTGTGGACTTTATATTTATTTTAATTAATAAATTTATCTTATGTGGATAAGTATTAATATTTACATTAATTATAATTTGTATTTGGGATAATAAATTAGTTTTTTAATTAATTTAATGTTTAATTAGGTTTGAGTTTTTTATTTATGTTAAAATAAAAATTTACATTACAAAAAAATAAAACTGAAAAACATAAAAAAAAAAATATAAACTGACACATCCCGACTCGGAATGTCCACTTGAACTCTAAATCGAGTTGTGCTAGCCAACACCTGGAAGGTGACGAAACCATAAAGTGTAGTGTGATGGAATATGTGAATAAATTTAAACCTAAAAGTGCCTAAATATAAGAGTGCGCTTTGAGCGGGAATGAACCTATTACACACGTGATGTCAAAGCATAAGTACAGTACGGTAAGACAAGGTGAGAATTATACCATCAAAGGTAATTGTCTACACCAAGATTTGCTAAGAATCCTCGTCAACACAAAAGCTCAGTTACTAAAACCTGGAGGGGCGAAAAACAAGGGTGAGTGGGCCTAGTTATAGGAGCATATTTATGCTACTTAGCTATGTTGTTTCCTTGCATTTAGTTAGTTAATTACTACTTATTATAGACTTTTAAGCTATTTTCGTATGTTTTTAGGTCCTAATGGCAAAAGGAGCAAGAAAGTGCATTTTGGAGCTATTTGGAGCAGTTTTGGGCATGGATTGGATAGCTTAACTACGGATCAAAATGGATGGACGAAATTGAAGTTAAGAGAGGCTAGGAAAAGCTACAAATCTGGAAAAGGAAGATCAAAAACAAAGAAGATAAGGAAAGGGCAAGAAATAAGGAACCTTATCCAACCTTATCTTATCCTATCCTAACCAACCTTATCCTTCCTAACTCTAACATTATCCTATCTTATCCTATCCAAATCAAGTTGTGCCTTAACTTTAGCTAATTAGAAGGGATTAGTTATACATTTAAACACCTAATTCAGATTCTAGAAGCCTAATCCCTTTGTATGCCGCATGTAGGCCATTCCTTGTAGGTTTAGGAGTTGTAATCCTTCCTCTATACCTATGCCGTGTGTTCTTGTCCCTTTAGGTTTAGGAAACTGCCCTAAATACTATTTCTAGAACACCCTATCTTCTTCCTACAAATGTGCCGCATCTATCCTTCTAGAAGTCCCTAAAACCTTGCCGTGCAACCCTTATCCTCTTCCCTTTTGGTTTCTGCCAAGACTTAACCCTTTTCCCATTGGATTGTGCAATCCTTTTCCTTCAGAAATTGTGCATAATTAGCCTATAAATACAGCCCTATGCCACACCATTCAAACCATCCATTCACTCATTCATTCATTCATACTTTTAGCCATCAAACACCACAATTCACCCTACACCACCCAAGTGCCGCAAGCAAGGAAGGAAGGAGAGGAGGACTTGTGCAATTTGCCATCCCAGGGAGTGCCGTGCATGCCATTGGAGTGTGGAGTGTTTCTTGGTTCTTTCTATCCTTAGTTTTAGTTCAATGCTTATGTTAATTTGGTTTTCAATTATGATGAACATGTGGAACTAATTTCTTTTTAGTTAGAGGTGAATTCGAAGCCATGATTATATGTTTTATATGAATTAATTACGTCCAGTTATTGTTTCTTAAGGCATGAATGTGATTTGCTTATCTAAAGTTATTAAAACTTGTTTATGTATGTGAGTTGGGGGTCGACACTTAATTTGCATGCATGAATTTGATGCTAGAATATAAGGGGGTTTCACGTAATAGTTATTCACTTATATTCACAAGTAGTGGAGGTTGCTAGTCACAATCGTGTTAAGTAAATCCTTGGTATGAGTCTCATGCGTTTCATAGTGATGAATGTCTTGTCAATGCTCATGGTTTTCACAAAACTTAATGACTTTTGATATGTATCTTTGTTATGCGTTTCATATAAAGAACTTGAAAAAGATAATTTGGTTGTAATGCGTTTTCATTCAATTCAATGAAATAAGGAAAATCTGATGGTTAGTTGTGCGATGCAACTAACTTGGTGCATTGTCATTCATAGTCTAAAGGAATAATAACTGAAAATTGGTTCATATGCATATATCATGTGTGGAGAAGGACCCTCTAACTAGTCTTTCACCCATTTAAATCACCTAAATTCGTTTTTCCAAAGTATTTTCTACAAAGTTTTTGTTTTAAGTTTAAAATTCGTCAAAAACAATCCCCCTTTCATTTAGTCTTGTTATTTGAGTCAAAATCTATTTTCCTTGAGTCTTTTGAGTCAAGTTAATTTCTATTTTCGTCCAAAACACTTGTTGAGTCTAAAATTGAGTCTTCTTGAGTGTTTGTTGCTGTTTTAAGTGTCTTAAGTTAGTTTTGAGTCTATAGAGTCTAGTTTAGTGTTTTTGAGTCTTATTTGTATTGATTAGCATCCCTAGTTAATCCCCAGTCTAGAACGATCCGTACTTACATATCTACTACAATTGTCACAAATAGGGTTTAATTTGTGTGTCAAGTTAATTTTCACACCACCTAGAAACAAATCTTTGTAAAAACCTTTTCGAAAACATAGTAACCCCTAGCTGTAAAACCAATATAGTTTCCAAAATATACATACTACATATAGTAAGAAAATACTTACCATAGCCTGCAAAATCTCAAGAATTCATTATGGCACAATATCTCGTAAATAAGGGCATGACATCCAAAATCACAAAATCTAGAAGCACTATATCATAACGGGTGCTCTTCAACACATGCTGACACACCAGTTCATGCGGAGGTATTCTAACATGAACAGGACTAGGTGTAATCATAATATACGCTCTAGTGCTACAATCATGTGAAGACTGACGCTATTCGCAGTCACATATGAGTCGGAGTTGCCTAATACAACATGTACGATAGGATTGGCACCTACTTGGATCCAAGGCAAGCGTACAGTGCAGATGTGAACATACACGTGAAAGACTGGCCTTGGCCCTAGGCGAGCACTAACACCGGGTGCAGCAAATGATGAACAAATAACACAAATA
This sequence comes from Pyrus communis, assembly GCF_041283825.1. Lineage (NCBI taxonomy): Eukaryota > Viridiplantae > Streptophyta > Magnoliopsida > Rosales > Rosaceae > Pyrus > Pyrus communis. The sequence continues at coordinate 16,747,031 of NC_142567.1, forward strand.
TAGTCATGCCACCATTATTCGATAGTTCTAATCAACATACCAACATTCATAGCCATAGGTATAATTATGGCATCAAAGATTATAAGCATACATGTGCATCCCGTAGGATATAACATATTTCATAAATTCCGTCATTTCGCTAATTCTTATAAACTTTAGTCTAATCTAGGTGTACGTAAGAAATTCTTTTTCAAATGCATAAATGGAAACTATCAATCATATATATATACACACTATAAAAAGAAAAAGACTCACTCACCTGAAGTTTGCGCTACAACTCTCTAGCATGAATATTGAGGCGTCACGAACGATCGTTGCTGATGCGAGATTTATACGCGCACAAATTAAACCCTCTTTTTGTCGATTTGTAGTATAAGTATAAGTAGGGATCGTTCTGGACCGGGGATTAGGAGGGATTGCAAATCTCTTGGAAACTGACTCAAAAACTTAAAAACACAGTTTAAAACACTAAACTAGACTCAAAGAATACAAAATTAAAGTTTAAAACACTAAGACAAACCAAAAACTCAAAATGCTTTAAAAACACAAACTAAATTGATTTCTAACTAATTTGACATTAAAGTAAAGGGGGATTTAGGTTTTGACAAAATTAAACTAAATGAACAAATTACAATTAAAACAGAATGTAAATATGAAATTGATGAAATAGAATGGATGAATGCTAGCTAAGGGGGTCATCTCCACATATGTTACACTTGCATAATAAAAAGATTTCCAATTACATTTCAATAAATTATGAAACTCATCACCCCGGGTTAATTAGGTCCGCTTAAATTAACCGTCAAGTTTTCCTTAAGTTAATGAATTGGATGGGTTAGCGCAACGCAATTCACAACATTCTCCAAAAGTCCTTTACGTGAACAGCACAATAAAGATACAATCAAAGATCATTAAGCATTATGAAAACTATAAGTGTTGACGAGGCATTCGTTACTATGATGAGCATGAAACTCGTGCCAAGAATTCATTTAATGCGATTGTTTATAAGCAACCTCCACTACTTGTGAATATAAGTTCATAACGATTAGGTGAAAATCACTTATATTCTAGCGTCATATTCATGCATGAAAATTAAGCGCGCATTCTTAATAAACATACATAAATAAGTTATCAATCAAACGGTTAAACAAATTGAATCAACAACTTATGAAATGCAATTAGAAGTAATCAAATCAAAATGCAAGCATAAACATATATTTCGAATCACCCCCTAGCTAAAGGGGGTTTAGTTTATTATAACTTTGAAATCAAAGAAATATCTAAACATTCCAACAACTCAAACTTGAATTGTATGAACGTTTAGGCACTCTTCTCTTCCATTCCTCATACGTACAAACAAAGAGAATTGAATTTAAACATTGAAATCAAAGAAACACCTAAACATTCCAACAACTCAAACTTGAATTGTATGAACGTTTAGGCACTCTTCTCTTCCTCGTTGTTGTAGCACAAGGTCTAAGGATAGTTTGATGGTGTGAATGGTTTGGGGAGTGGTGTTTGGATTAATAGGGAAATGGAAAAATGGTGTTTGGATTACAAGGGAAATGGAAAAATGGTGTGTTGTGTATGAAATGAGATGTCCATGAATGAATGAATGCAAGGGTATTTATAGGAGTAGTGGAGGGAACATATGGCTATGTCATTTGTAGGTGAAGTAGGTGGATGTTGTAGGTGAAGTAGGTGGATGTTGTAGGTGAAGTGGATGTTGTAGGTGAAGTAGGTGGATGTTGTAGGTGAAGTGGGTGGATGTTGTAGGTGAAGTAGGTGGATGTTGTAGGTGAAGTGGGTGGATGTTGTAGGTGAAGTAGGTGGATGTTGTAGGTGAAGTAGGTGGATGTTATTTTAAGTGATAAGTGATAAGTGATATGATATGTGGTTATGATATGATAAGTGGTTAAGTGATGATGATAAGTGATAAGTGATTAAGTGATATGATATGTGGTGATGATAAGTGATAAGTGCATGTGGGTTAACTAATGAAGGAAATGCATGTGCAATGACAATGTGTTAGAATGGATGTGTGTTATGCATGGCATGATTGGGATTAGGAAAGGTTTAAATGTCCTAAAACTAAAGAGAACAAGGTTCCAACACTTTGGCTCCAATTAGGTCTTCAATTTCGTCCAACACTTTGGCTTCAAGCATAAGCTATCCGTCCTTAGCCCAAAAGTGCTCCAAAAGTCTCCAAAATGCATCTTTTTGCTCCTTTAGCCCTTTGGACCTACAAACACACGAAAATAGCTTAAAGTACTAAAATAACTAAAGAAACATAACGTAAATGTACGAGAACAAGCCATTTAAGTCGCATAAATATGATCCTATCAAATACCCCCACACTTAGCTTTTGCTAGTCCTCGAGCAAAACAGAAAAACAAAACAAAAAGAACAAAACACAACCTACACCTTCCAACAATCGTATCAGGGACTTCCAATGCACATGACAAGTTAAAAATCATTATTCTCACAGATTTGAGCCATCTTTACACTTAAGTACATTCTTAATCATAGTCACCACATACTAGTTCACAATTAAGCATTTAAAACCTTGTTTTGAATGTAGTAGCATGCCTTAGAGAATTCCCTCAATTTCTTACTAGATGTACTCTCGTTTTTCACACAGATTTTCTGACTACACACCCTACACTAGATATATGTGAGAAGATTGATGTAAACATGTAGACGAACACTCACATATGTTATAATAAGGAAAGCATTTTCTGGAGTTAATAAGCATGTTTAGATATGATCTCATGAATGGAATGCTACTACTTAGACGCGAGAACCAGTGACACCATAAGCTCATACCAAGTTCAAACTCCACAATTGAAATACATAACACTCAATATAGAAGTCAAGGGTTGTAACGGGGCTTGGGGTAATTGGCTAAAAATGAAAGGTAAGGATAACAAACGTTCTTCAAGCAATAGTGAGCAAAGCATTGAATTAGGCACTTAGAATTTCCTTTAGAATGCAGAAGTCAACTTTGATCACCCAAGGGGGAATTACACAGAACTTAGGGCCATATTCATTTTTTTTTTTGGACCCTTTCTTCAACCATCAACGCTCGTGAGTTCATTTTCACTTATTTTCATTTTTTTTTTTAAGCTCTTTTTTCTTTCTTTCTTTCTTTTTTCTTTTCTTTTTTTTTTTTCTTTTCTTTTTCTTTTCTTTTGAATCTCAAAACATAAACACTTAAACATTCTCTCCCCCACACTTATTTTCTTTCATAATGTAACTCAAAAGGAATTCAATTAAGTCATGCTCACTATCTTTTAAGAACAAGGGTGGGGATTGTCCTAAACTAGGCTAGGTGAGGAAAATGTGGGTAAACAAAGAATAAAGGCTAAACAAGGCTCAACGGGGTTAAAACTTACAACATATACGAAGTATGGAAAGTAAGGCTATTTGGCTATGGTGGTGGTCACTACACAACTTCTTCTTGAATATGTGTTATGCAAATCAATAACATGCTTTGAATGAAATGGGCATGAGTTCTAGCATTTGGAACTATATGATAAAACGCCTTCTAGGTAGTAACCAAGCAAAGAATAATGAGATCATACAACGACTTTAGAAAACAAGAAATCACAGATTATACTCTCCAAAGAACGTTATAGGCTCAAGTCTCTCAGGGTTGTAGCGTTTGTTTGAGTTCCTTCCTTCAAGCATGTTACAAAAACGAATTTTTTTTTTTCTTTTATGATTGCATGTGAAGTCATACATTATAACCATAACCAAGCATATACCAAGAGTAAATCAAACTTTTCTCTATGTTTATAACTCTTTCTAACCGTCATGCAATTATAAACCAAATCCTTATCATTGTGTTGGAAGGTACCCTAAGACACAAACACACACACAAAAACAACTTTAAAACAACTCTTTTTGGGTTTTTCAAAACAATTTTTCAAATTTTTATGGGATTTTCGAATTATAAAACAAAACACACTAAAACACTCTAAAACAACTTAAAAACACCTTAAAATAGCAAGGAACAACATTAGAAGTTATGGTGGATAAAACCCTACGAATTTGCATCAAAACACTTTAGTTACCCCCCCACACTTAAATCAAACATTGTCCTCAATGTTTTAAGCATAGATTCACACAAAACATAAGTAAACACACAAAAAACATTTAAACATACTAAACATGGCAGAATGTAATTAACAAAGAGAAGAGTTTAGGGACGCAAATCTGGTTATGGAGTGTAAATTCCCTCTTCTCCTTGGTGATTGCATTGAGGCTTTGATCTTTGTGATTCCACAGGCTTACTCTTGAACTGGTTTCTGCCCATCGTTGATTTTCCTTTGTGCTACTTCTTGAACTGGGCAGCAGGATGGTTCTTTTGGTTTCCCCCGAAGGTCTGAGCTTCCTCCTGTTATCTGTTTCTTTGTTCAATCTTTGCAGGAGTGGTCCCTTCTCTGGAAGTGTAACAACCGTTGAAGATGACTACTCGAGAGCAACGCTAGGTAAGCAATCAGGAATAGATTCCAGGCAGTTGGCTCCAGATCAGAAGACTGACTCCAAGTGCCGGCTGATTGCTTCTTTTACTTTGCCATGCAAGTAAGAACAAGGACAAAGAAAAAGACAGGGAAAGAGCATGATATGAGATACTTTTGCTTTTGACCTTGATGATATGAGATACCTTTGCTTTGAAGAAGCGGTGAATGAATCAGCACATGCTTCAATCCGCCGTTTCCTCCTGGGACATATGTACTCCAGGCATCTGGTATCATCTTTGGGGAAGAAGAAAGAATTGAGTATTTTGAAAGGCTTTGCTGGGAGTGCACCCTCAGAGGTGAGGGAGAGTTGGGCATTTTCTTCAGGTTTGCCCTGCCATAAAAGACGAAGGTCGACATATATAGAGATAATATCAAGTGGTGGTACTTTTTACCCTTGTCGACAAACGTTTTGATCCCGCAAATCCGACTCTTTGAAATAGTGGCGCCTCTTCGATCTTTGAATACGCCTCTTCGATTTTTGAGCAGGCGCCCCTTCGATTTCTGAACGACGCCCCTTTGCTTTCTGAACGACACGTGGTAGTGCAGATGCGGCTCCTTTTGACAAAGCTGCACGCGTCTTCTGAAAAGTAGAGAAAGCGTCGCCGAACTTTGCGCTTGTCGGCTAAAGATGTGTAGATGCGATGATGGCCTCCACGTGTTTTCAGCTTTGTCAGAAATCTTTTGACAAAGTTGAACGCGTTTTCTGAAAAGCCGAGGGAGCGTCGCCTAAATTACGCCGGAAAATCCGGCTCTTTGAATCGGTGGACGCGTCGTCTTGGCTTTTTATAGAGCTATCAATCACCCCAACACACACACTCTGAAGATTTCCCATTCCTGAAACTCGACTCCGGCCCTTTGTGAAATTTTAACTCCATCCACCCCTTCTCTTTGAACACTTTTGAAAAAAATGGCAAACTCATCGAACCTTAGCTTAGATTTGAGTCTCAGCAGCGATCCGGTTGCGCCCCGTCAAGGTAATGTATGGCGCCCTTCTTTTTTATCTTCTAACGGTCCTCTTTCAGGTGAAGACTCTGTGATGCAGGACGCCACAACAGCTACAATAGTAGCTAAAAACCTCCTCACTCCAAAAGATAGTAGGCTGCTGTCAGGACGGTCCGATGAGTTGGCCGTTCAAGAGTCCCTCGCACTTAGTGTTCAGTGTGCGAGTTCTGTGTCCAACATGGGCCAACGCCTGCTTGCTCGGTCCCGCCAAGTGGAATCGTTGATGGCAGAGGTGGAAAGACTTAAGCAAGAGATCCAGCAGCTTAAGTACGAGAATAGAAGTTTGCATGTGCTTGCAAATAACTATTCGTCGGGGATGAAGAGGAAGCTTGATGAGCTGCAAGAATCTGAGGGTCGAATTCACAGTGACCGTCAAAGGCTTGCGTCTTATCTCCAGAGGCACCTTTTTCCTGGGTCATCCAGCGCTTGGCCAAGTATTGAGGCCTGGAATGCTCTAGCTCCGATGCCTCCCGCTTCGATGGCTTCTGCTCCGATGCCTCCCGCTTCTATGCCTCCCGCTTCTATGCCTTCCGCTTCTGCGCCTCGTAGTGGGGCTTCACGCAAACAACCTTTGTGAAGCTCCACCTTTCTCCATGTTTAGTATCTTTCTTTCTTTTTTTTTTTTTTTTTCTTTTTTTTTTTTTTTTTTTTTATTAACATAAATAAAATCAAACGGCATGGAATTGGTCCTTGAATGGAAGGTGATACTTGAAGTGAACCGGCAATGGTTTGAATTCTAGTGTAGGTGCCTGATTCATTAAAAACAGCAAGTTAGTATAAAATGTAATGGAATTTGAAAAAAATGACTTACTTGTTTTGTCTGACAAGAACTCAATGACAAACACCACTCCTTTGAAAGTTTCAGGGATATTGGACTTGGCCAGATTGCATGTGATGGTTATGACTTGTCCAATGTCATCAAATTCAACTTCTTTGGGCATTGTTGTCTCAAGTATATCCCCTTTGATGAATTCATGAAATTCCCTACTTTGCACCTTTGGAAGGTCTTCCAAGATGTCTTTTTCACTTTCTTCTTCCTTGGAATTCATGAACCTGCAAGGAATAGGGATATTAGGTGGAATGGGGTTAGAACTAATTGGAACAACCTTACTTGAATTAGATGGCGTAGGAGCAATAAGTGCTTCCGGCAAAGGTGCTTCAAATCCTCCCTTCGGATTTACAATGGTTGAACTAGGGAGTTTGCCTTGGTCGCAAAATTGTCCTACGAACTCCGCTATCTGCCCAATTTGCTTTTCCAAGTGATCCAACCTTTTGTCTTCTTGTCGAGCCTCATTGTCTTGATTTTGTGAGCCCTGCACCAAACAAATTAATTCGTTAAGCTTTTGATTATAATCTATTGATGAACTTAAATTTGGTTGGGCATATTGAATATGAGGTTGTGGTGGCTGCCAATATCCTCCTTGTTGAGCATTTTGAGGTTCCCACCGCATAGAGTTTGAATGATCACTCCAATCCGAATTGTAAGTATTGGAAAACACGTTATTCCTTGATTGAAGATTAGATATATCAACTCTTTGCATTTGGGACCTTTCCATGAGCTGTGACAAAAGAGAAGCGTTATCAAGTGCCATGTTGTTCTTAACAAACAAAACACAAATAAAAACTAAATCTAAAAGACAATACAGAAACAAACAATCCAAGGGATTAGCAAATTTTCTAGTCCCCGGCAACGGCGCCAAAATTTGATGCGAGATTTATACGCGCACAAATTAAACCCTCTTTTTGTCGATTTGTAGTATAAGTATAAGTAGGGATCGTTCTGGACCGGGGATTAGGAGGGATTGCAAATCTCTTGGAAACTGACTCAAAAACTTAAAAACACAGTTTAAAACACTAAACTAGACTCAAAGAATACAAAATTAAAGTTTAAAACACTAAGACAAACCAAAAACTCAAAATGCTTTAAAAACACAAACTAAATTGATTTCTAACTAATTTGACATTAAAGTAAAGGGGGATTTAGGTTTTGACAAAATTAAACTAAATGAACAAATTACAATTAAAACAGAATGTAAATATGAAATTGATGAAATAGAATGGATGAATGCTAGCTAAGGGGGTCATCTCCACATATGTTACACTTGCATAATAAAAAGATTTCCAATTACATTTCAATAAATTATGAAACTCATCACCCCGGGTTAATTAGGTCCGCTTAAATTAACCGTCAAGTTTTCCTTAAGTTAATGAATTGGATGGGTTAGCGCAACGCAATTCACAACATTCTCCAAAAGTCCTTTACGTGAACAGCACAATAAAGATACAATCAAAGATCATTAAGCATTATGAAAACTATAAGTGTTGACGAGGCATTCGTTACTATGATGAGCATGAAACTCGTGCCAAGAATTCATTTAATGCGATTGTTTATAAGCAACCTCCACTACTTGTGAATATAAGTTCATAACGATTAGGTGAAAATCACTTATATTCTAGCGTCATATTCATGCATGAAAATTAAGCGCGCATTCTTAATAAACATACATAAATAAGTTATCAATCAAACGGTTAAACAAATTGAATCAACAACTTATGAAATGCAATTAGAAGTAATCAAATCAAAATGCAAGCATAAACATATATTTCGAATCACCCCCTAGCTAAAGGGGGTTTAGTTTATTATAACTTTGAAATCAAAGAAATATCTAAACATTCCAACAACTCAAACTTGAATTGTATGAACGTTTAGGCACTCTTCTCTTCCATTCCTCATACGTACAAACAAAGAGAATTGAATTTAAACATTGAAATCAAAGAAACACCTAAACATTCCAACAACTCAAACTTGAATTGTATGAACGTTTAGGCACTCTTCTCTTCCTCGTTGTTGTAGCACAAGGTCTAAGGATAGTTTGATGGTGTGAATGGTTTGGGGAGTGGTGTTTGGATTAATAGGGAAATGGAAAAATGGTGTTTGGATTACAAGGGAAATGGAAAAATGGTGTGTTGTGTATGAAATGAGATGTCCATGAATGAATGAATGCAAGGGTATTTATAGGAGTAGTGGAGGGAACATATGGCTATGTCATTTGTAGGTGAAGTAGGTGGATGTTGTAGGTGAAGTAGGTGGATGTTGTAGGTGAAGTGGATGTTGTAGGTGAAGTAGGTGGATGTTGTAGGTGAAGTGGGTGGATGTTGTAGGTGAAGTAGGTGGATGTTGTAGGTGAAGTGGGTGGATGTTGTAGGTGAAGTAGGTGGATGTTGTAGGTGAAGTAGGTGGATGTTATTTTAAGTGATAAGTGATAAGTGATATGATATGTGGTTATGATATGATAAGTGGTTAAGTGATGATGATAAGTGATAAGTGATTAAGTGATATGATATGTGGTGATGATAAGTGATAAGTGCATGTGGGTTAACTAATGAAGGAAATGCATGTGCAATGACAATGTGTTAGAATGGATGTGTGTTATGCATGGCATGATTGGGATTAGGAAAGGTTTAAATGTCCTAAAACTAAAGAGAACAAGGTTCCAACACTTTGGCTCCAATTAGGTCTTCAATTTCGTCCAACACTTTGGCTTCAAGCATAAGCTATCCGTCCTTAGCCCAAAAGTGCTCCAAAAGTCTCCAAAATGCATCTTTTTGCTCCTTTAGCCCTTTGGACCTACAAACACACGAAAATAGCTTAAAGTACTAAAATAACTAAAGAAACATAACGTAAATGTACGAGAACAAGCCATTTAAGTCGCATAAATATGATCCTATCAGTTGCCTAGAACAAATATCAAATCACGTCTCAGAATTCTTATCGATAGAATACGTAACTCACATAAAACACATCCCCAAGGACATTCTAGAATGATTTGTAACCCATTGACCAAAAGTCAACTGTCGGTCAAAGGTCGACGGTAGGGTCCATAACCCTACGTAACTCGATCCGGAAGATGCACGCTTAGGATTTCTGATCCATAACTTCCAAGATCCACATTATGCTTCTAAAACAACATACTAAAATCTTACCACGATCCGACGGTCGGATCTCCGCCAATCACGATTCAAGTGACGGTCAATGTTTTATTTTACGAACTTACAAATACAAGTCAGGAAGATCCGTACAACAGATACCCGATCCGTCAGTTCCTATGGTCCTTAAATATTACGTAATATATTGTATTAAGGTTTGGTGACGATCCAATGATCAGATCGTCAATTCATATAAGGATTAAGTGGCGGTCTCTATCAAAACTATGTTCAAACGATGAGGTTTCATCAATCGGACTTCACCTAAGGAATTGGGGTATCAAATTTAGCCTAGGAAGGTCAGGGGGTGCCTCGGCCCACGCACCGCCGCACACGGCGGTCGGCCGCCTTGGTTTATCGGAAAATTTAATTATTTCCAAAAATTACCAAATTTTACAAGCATATAGAGCAAGTCAAGGGGACCAATTTTTATACCCGGGCTAAGATCCAATTCGGCCAAGAAACACCTTAATTTTGCCTCAATCCGCTGGAAACCCAAGAAATGGGTGTCCCTTGATTCATCCTCAATTCGAACCCCAACACCCGCAATCTTGTTTGGGCCTTGTTCCTGAGGTTGAGAGAAGTTGAATGAGTGTGGTGGTTGTTGCTGGAGCTAGCAAGATCGACAAATTACCGTCGGATGTCCATCACACCCACCGGTGCGGTTCATCACAAAAATATGGTCAAACCGAGTCAAGTTTGGATGGGAAAGTAAGAAAGGACATCGGTGAGCCTGGTGGTGGTGTTGGATAGCTTCAATTTGCGGGAAATCTGATGGAAACAGTGACAGAAGGAAACCAGAAAACAAGTTGAAGTCAGGTGGGGTGTACAGGCTGACAAGATTCGATGTTCCACACCTATTTCCTTTCTCTCCCTTCTCTCCCTTCCTACCCGTCTCTTTCCTCCTCTAATTCGTCCCCCTGATTCCTCTCTTCTCTCCCGCAACTCCTTCATTCCTTCCCCTTATTTTCTGCGGCGAGGTGGTGGAGGTGTTCCTGGGAAGTGAAGGTAAGTGAGAGAGATGAATGAGGAGGGAGGATGAAAGAAATGAGATAGAGAGAGAAAGGAAGACAGTGAGAGGGAAAAGAGAGTATGACATGTGAGAGAGAAGAACTGGTTTTCAAAAAGAAATGATGGTGATGTGTGAGTGATAATAAGAATTGATAGTTGAGTGTGTAGGTTTAGATAGAGAGGGAGAAAGTGACGTGAGACATGACAGAAAGAAGGTGGAGAGTTCGAGATATATGGGTCCCACGTTCAAAATTTTCATCATAACTCCGATTTAAATTCCACTTGCATCCGTATGTTTGCAAAAAATGAGTACTATTCAAAAATAGTAAAATAAGACCGGAAAAGTGAAGGGAAAGTTGAGGTCCAAGTGGAAGGCCTATGTGGCATCTTAGGGGTATTTTGATAATTTCACTACTATTGAGAATAAAATACGATAAATCCTAGGATAGGATGTCACATTACTCATTTTAGACTAGATGTATTTCTATATAAGGATAATAAACAAGTTGTACAAAGATACATAAGATATAAGAAAACCTTTCTTCATTCTGAAATTCTTTATGGTACAAGAGCGTCATCTTGGTGCCTGGTATTGCTCTCTTTTTCTTCCACCAATATCATTGACAACTACGTCTAAAACTCCATCAAAGAAGAAGCCCACCACCATCATCTCGCCTATAGAGGTTATGGATTTCAACGATCCCTATTATATTCACCACTTAGACCACATTGGGCATTCTCTTGTCACTTGACCCTTGGAGGGTGACAACTACGCGATGTAGAGTCGTGCCTTGATGATTTCTCTAGAGGTTAAGAACAAACTCAGGTTTGTCAATGGCTTAATCAAAGTGTTGTTAGAGAAGTCTCTTGTGATAAAGCCCATTCTATGGTTTTTCAGTTCGCAACTTGGGAGACTCCATATGTATTAAGCACGGTTACGTTAGGTGGACTACGAAGATTGGTATATAGCCTCGTTGTCCGAAGTCTTCCAATGCACCATCCGACTTCCAAAAAGTTTATGCAACCTAAGGGTTATGGGTTATACACTCAAACTTACGCTCTGGCCATTTGGGAGAATAATCGAAAAAGGCGAACCAAAAATCAGCTAAGTGGTGGCTCTGAATTCCTATTACGAAGTACGATTACTTCTATCCATGACCAGTGTACTAAGTCAAGTACATTATGCCGCAATCCCGTGCCTAAAGCAAGTTTGAATGAGGCATCTAGACTAGGAAATCCTCTAGATGAATTTTACTCCAATAGAACTCTGATTCGCATAAGTAATTTTGCAAAGTCAACTAAGTGTAATTTGATCTGAAAAGCTCAGGTCCAAAGCATATAGGGTTTCCCAAAAGGATTCCAAAGGTGTTTTCGATCCAACATGCATACGATCAAGTCCGTAACAAACTTTTGTTTAAGGTTTACTAAGGATGAACATGTGATAGGAGCATATTTAGGCGACTTAGTTAGCTTGTTTTCTTACATTTATGTTGTTAGTTCATAGTTATTTTAGTATTTTAAGCTATTTTCATATGTTTATAGGTTCATATGGCTAAGGTAGCAAGAAGGTGCATTTTGGAGCATTTTGGAGTAAAATTGGACTTGGAATGGATAGCATATGTTTGGAGCAAAATGAATGGAAAAAATTGAAGACCTAAAAATGTTAGGATTCCTAATCAAAGAAGGATTCCTAGTCAAAGATGGATTCTTACTTGAAGTAGGAAAGTTAAGCCAACGTTTCCTATTTTGGTTTGACCTTTCCTAATCCTAAAAGCCCCTTCCAGAAACCTTGAGGACTCTTATGCATTTGAGGACACAAACTAAACCTTCCTTGCATCCTTATGTCCCTTGTCGTGCCTTCCCTATGCTTGCCCTTTCCTTGCCGTGCAAGAGGAGTGGTTATTCCCTATTTTGTCTCACAAATCACATTCCTCTTTCACCCTATTCAAGGCCGCACCTTACATACGTATTATATCATAAATCATTGCCTTATTTCAGCCTTAAAACACATTCCCTTTCCTACTCTTTATTGGCCGCAAGTTTCCTTCCCTTTTCCCTTTGATTTCTGACTTTATGTCTCCTTTTCCTTATGGATTTAGGGTCTAATCCTTTCCTAAACTATGTAATAAAAGTTAGGATTCTTTCCTTAAAATAAAGAGTGAATGCCGTACCCATAAAGAACCCTAATCACTCACTCATACAATCGGCCATCCTTCATCCTGTCTTCCAACCTTTGCCGCAGCCTTCATCCTCTCTTCCACCACTTCCATACTTTCATACCTTCAACCAAACACTCATACACCATTCCTAAACCTTTGCCGCACCCTCTACCAACCTAAATCCATTCTTAACCCAGAAATCCATCCAAAATCACCCTTAAACTCTTGTGTCGCAGCATATCAAGGAAGAAGAGGAGAAGAAGAAACCTTGGACGTTTTTGCATTCAAGTTGGAGTGTTGGAACGTTTTTAGGTGTAATCTATCTTTTGTTTTCAATGTTTAATTCAAGTTTTCTTTGTTTTGTTGTGAACATGAGAGGCTAAACTCGTTTTAGCTAGGGGAGACTTTGAAACCATGATTATGTTTATGATATGAATTGATTAATTCCAGTTGTGATTTCATAAATTGTGAATGCAATTTACTTAACCGTTTGATGGATAACTTATTCTTGTATGTTGATTAGGGAGGCCTATTTAATTTGCATGCTTGAATTTGGTGCTAGAATATAAGGGAGTTTCATATAATCGTTACAATCTTATATTCACAAGTAGTTAAGGTTGTTTTCACAATCATGTTAAGTAAATTCCTAGCATGAGTATCATGATGTCATAGTTACAAGTGATTTGTCAATACTTATGATTTTCATAGAACGTAATGATCTTTGATTGTATCTCTATTATGATGTCATGTAGGGAACTTTTGAAGAATGCTTTGGGTTGTCGTATGATGTCATCCAATCCAATAACTAAAGGAGAATCTGAGGGTTAATTAGTGATGTCACGGTTAATCTAGGGTGTTGAGGTTCATAGTTTATCAAAAAAGCAACTGGAAATCAATTTGTGTTTGAATGTATCATGTGTCGAAAAGAATCCTCTAGCTAGTTAATCATCCATAGTTTTTCTCAAATTTGTCCAAACCTTACTTAAGTCTTTTAGTTACTTGTTTTTACCTTAATTTCGTCAAAAACTCAATCCTCTTTACTTACTTGTGTCAAATCTGTCCTATTGAGTGTTTTTGAGTATTTTGAGTCAAAACCAATTATATTTTCGTCCAAATTGAGTCCTAGAGTCTAGTTTGAGTCTTTTTTATTGTTTTGTGTTGTTTTGAGTCTTTTGAGTTTGTTTTGAGTTATATAAGTTTAGTTAAGAGTCTTTGAGTTTGTTTAAGTGTTTTTAAGCATATTTTTATATCTTTGAGTTAGTTTTCATTAGATTAGCAATCCCTCTTAATCCCCGGCCTAGAACGATCCCTACTTATATCTTTACTACAATTGTCAAAAAGAGGGTTTAATTTGAGTGTTATTATTTATTACATCAATGTGCAATTCGAACCAAGAAGGAAACCCTTCCTGGTTACATGTTGCAATTATTAAAACCATCATACCTGAAATGAGGCATGGTGAATGAAGAAATGGAATTAAAGACATGCTCAACTTCTTATACAGCACTCAAATTAATCTTCTACAAGTGTTAAACAATCATTATTACTCAACCAACAAGTCTATTGAAACATGTCGAACTGACATTAAGATCTGTAGGTCATTCCGGACAAGATTCGTCACTTTCTCATCCTTAATCTAATCAATGCATCAAAGCAAGTTTCAGAGCAAGAGATTTTTCATGGGTCGTAGGCCTGGTGTCGGAGTAAGATGGTACTCCGATTATCGCAGTGGAAATCTTTATAAACACTAAGTTTAAGGATAATATTTTTTCTGCAATGTTATTGAGGGGGTCATTTGAAGCTCACCTAAGCCTACAAGCTTATTCTTTTTTAACTCTGTTACTTAATACTCCAAGTTGGTTTACTCCATAAAGACTATTAGATTAAATGGTATTCTGTGAAAATGAAGTAAGGATGGAAAGTTCTAAATATTTTACTCTAACAAGATTAAAAACTTGAGGGAAATAAACTTAGCAAAATGTCTTCTAAGGCATCTAAGTCCTTCTGAGGATAATGCAAAATATGCACATTCTGCCTTGCATCCAGCTTTTTAGCCACGCATTCATAACTTCGACCAGGGATCTACAATATGGTTTGGAACTTCGAAAGATCAGATCTTTGAGAGACAAGCAAGTAGGACTAGTTGGACTTGGCTAGCTCCGGATCAACAAGAAGTTCGAAAGTCATTCTGATTTGTATTTTGGAAAAAGGTCATTCTGGTATCTATCCATTCTCGACCGGAATACACTCTTGGAAGCATAGTTAGGGGATTTAGTGGACTATATTTTTTGGGCCCATGACACGTGGCACTCAGGGTGGTTAGAATGACTAGAAAGCCTCTAAATGAGATCAGAGCTACATGGGTATTCTAGATCAGAATACCACAAACCAAGGTATTAGCTCTAAGCCCATTAAAGATATTACTTATCTCTCAAGTAAGGGACCTTAATTCATTAGGGTATCTTAGGGATTAGGTAACATAATCATAATCTTAGGAGGATTAGATATCTTATCATAAATTCTCTCCTATATAGTCTCCCGATTTAATAGGTCTTGATAAATACCGTAGCCTGGGTATTTCTCTCTTAGTCTTTTATGATCCAAGACTCTTTTCGACATCTCTTTGAACTTCAATGATCTCATATTCTCTACACCTAACATAGGCTCACAAAATCTCTACATGCTGTTTGGCTATGCGTAGACATGGAGAAGCATCTCCTATGCGCCTAAGCCAAGGCACCTTTGTCAATGATGTATTTCGATGCAACACATCATGTATACTCTTTTCTTAGAACTACAACAATGATTTGATTCTCCATCCCTCGAGATATGTCCGTATTCAATTACACTCACCCTATCCCAATCAACCCATTCTCACCTCGCCGGAATTTATGAGAGTTTCATTGAATTACGCCTCCAGTCGTCCCTTGCCAGAGTTTATGGGAATTCCAGCACCGACTAACAAAATTGAAACTGGATTGGATCATTTAAAGTTGAACTGAGCCAATTTTCATAAAAGGAAAATTTTGTTTTCAAATCGAACAGTACCAAAGCTTTTCCTTCAATTAGTCCTAGGTTCCAGGCCCATTTCAAATCGATCCCATTCTTACTTAGACCGACAGATTGATTTTCAAGAGCCTTGGACCCAAAATTCCCAAAAAAATACCACTCTTTATCCAATGTGTAACCATTCTTTGCTAGATGAGTTGGTGTGGAAAACTCCAATTCTAGCTTCCTTTGCAATGAACTCGTTAGAGAGCAAAGCCTGCTGACTTCACTTATTGTCTCCATAGAGATTTTTTTTCCATGCTTTTTAACACCTGAATCACGGTTCATTCTCATATTTCAAACAAAAGAAGAAATTTAAAACAAAAAAGTTATCAAACAAGTCCCAAAACAACTATTAAATAAAAAATTTATATGACAGAAATGCACGGTGGTTACAATGTTGGCCAACAAACATGCTATGCCACAATGGCCACGTGATTAACATGTGGTGTGATGCAGTTATAAGTGCGAGATGACGCGGCAGACCACCAGCAGCCAAGGCGAGAATCGTAATTGCGAAAATAACGCGAATATTCCGACTCTTCCTCCCATTCCATCAAGCTTCCTTTTTCCTATTCCATTCGAAGAAGAAGAAGACGACGACGACTAATTCAATTCAATTCAATTGATTCAGGTTCGGTGGGCGACCTTCTCACTTGTTCTTCGAGAACCCTATTCCCGCTACTATAAATCCCCCAAAATTCAATCCCCAAATTCCAACTTCTTTTCCCCACGCAGAGATTCTCCGATTCTCCCAAATAATTTTCGCATCGGATCAAAACTCTGATCGACTGAATTGTTTGAATTGAGATGTTTAACGGAATGAATATGATGGATCCCGAGTTGATGAGGCTCGCTCAGGAGCAGATGAGTCGCATGTCTCCCGCCGAGTTCGCCAGGATCCAACAGCAGGTCCAATTTCAATTTCTTCTTCTTTCTCAATTTCCCATTTTTTAGGGATTCGATTCGATTTGGATTTTTTGATAGATTGTGTTCAGTGTTCCTTTTTGTTTTTTGTTTTTTGTTTTTTGTTTTTTTTTTTTATGTTTTTGTTTTTTGGCATAATCGGGTGATTTGATTAAGTACCAATATTGAATTTGGATTCAATGCTTTTATGCATTATGTGATTATTGGGATTATTGGGTCTCTGAAACTTGAGCTATGGACAGCATCTTTGTTACATTGGAGCCGTATGCAGTCAAGTGAAATCCAATCCACTAAACAATTTGATTTATGGACAGCTTTAATCCTTCGCATCACACGTATGCCATACACTTCATATGGTACAGTGATGCATTGCTGGTGGGGTTTTACAAATTGGTTGACTATGGAGTGTTTACGTTATATAGGAAATTTGGAGGTTTTTCTTTGTCATTAGTTTTTCTGGCACCGAGTTAGCCGATGTTTATTCCCCAGATACCGACATTGCTTCTTCTCTGGGAAAAGAAGTACCCACAATTTTTCCGATGTTTATTCCCCAGATACCGACATTGCTTCTTCTCTGGGAAAAGAAGTACCCACAATTTTTCCGATGTTTATTCCCCAGATACCGACATTGCTTCTTCTCTGGGAAAAGAAGTTCCCACAATTTTTTTTCCTTTTATTTCTAAATTTTAGTTGATTTTGGTTAAGTTGTGTAATTGATGATGGTGGTGGTGGTTGTTTGACTGGCATTGCAGATGATGGCTAATCCAGAATTGATGAAGATGGCCTCGGAGGGCATGAAGAACATGAGGCCTGAAGACTTGAAACAGGCTGCAGAGCAGTTGAAGCATACACGTCCGGAAGAGATGGCTGAAATTGGTGAGAAGATGGCTAGTGCCTCGCCTGAAGAGATAGCAGCTATGCGAACCCGTGTTGATGCCCAGATCTCTTATGAACTCAATGGAGCTCTGATGCTGAAGAATCAGGTTGGATACTTAGATGTTATGTGGGACTATAATTCGTAGGATTAGAAGATTTTACACTATATATGTTGAAACCAATGTATTAAAAGCGTGAGGCGTGGGTGAGGCGTCCAAGGGATAGCCCAGCCTAGGTGTGAGGCGAAGCCTCACGGGACCTAAATTTTTATATACATACACTAAGCGTACACAAATATTATATTAAAAAAAAAGAAGATTATTAATCAATAATCATCCTGAGCACACACATATATTATAAATACATATACACACACATATATTATATTATATATATAAAATAGAGGATGAAAAGCACAATGAGCACACATATAACAATGCACGCAGACAACACACACATCCATTATATAAAAAAATTAAAATTAGAAAAAAAGGCAGAGAGACGATAGTGCAAGGAAGAGGTATAAGGCAGTTAAAAGCCTACCCAAAATTTGGGTTTGGGAGTTTAAAAAAAAAAAAAAAAATTCCCCTGAGGCGCGCCTAGGCGGCTCCGGCGACACCTTCCGCCCACTTCCTCAAAACAGAGGTGGCAACCCTCAAGCCCAGCCTCACAAGGCGCCTAGGCGTGCCCTGAGGCGAGCCTTTTAAAACATTGGTTGAAACTTATTCCGTTTTTTTCTATTGTTAATAACACAATCAAATGATTCATGGCTTTGTAGTGTAAGCTGATTCTCCCCGCCTTAAGATTGGTTTTATTTTCTTTAGTTTAGATCTGTTATTTTGGACCCATTTTAGGAAAATCTTGATTTTGATGCATAGTGTACATACTTCATGAGTCGTGAAAATCAATTTGTATGACATCAAGAAATTGTAATCATGCCAGTAGATTTTACTCCTGTGCAGTTGTATTATTTAAGCTCAAGTTGTAGAGTTGTAATTTTAGCATGCATAAACAGTATCCTGATTCTCTGATTGAAATCCATTTCTAGTGGAGATTTTAAGTCATTCCAAGCTTACAAGTGTGGTATGGGCTGGGTTAGGGTTGGGAAAGATAGGCTGATCATTAGGCTCTGGTAAGGTTATTTTTGGAAAGCTAAATATCTGGCTGCTTTTCTGATTTGATACCCTATAGACTTGCTCTTTAATGCATAAGTAATCAGGGTAAAGACAAATATTATCGTCTACTGACTCGGTCATTGTTTCTTCATACATTTAAGTATTGTTTTGGCGTCTAATTTCTTTTCTTATAATATATTACATTTGCAGGGAAATGCACTTCACAACCAGGGCAAGTTCAATGAAGCCATGCAGAAATACTTGCTTGTAAGTGCAATTATAATACCTTTGGTTTCTTTTTTTCCCCCCATTACATTGTAGACTCGGGCCTCCAACTGATCATAAGTACTCCTGTGTCTAAAATTATAGGCAAAGAAGAACCTAAGTGGGATTCCATCTTCTAAAGGCAGGTCACTTCTGATGGCATGCTCACTCAACTTAATGTCTTGTTACTTGAAAACAAGGCAGTATGACGAGTGTATAAAAGAAGGTTCTGAGGTATAAGAGGAAACGTGCTCACAGATACATGTATCTTCATGTTTTTTTCTTGCAACCTACTGACTTTAATATATTTTAAATGATATATCTTATTTCAGGTTTTGGCATATGACGCAGACAATGTCAAGGCTCTTTACCGTAGAGGTCAAGCGTATAAAGAAATAGGTCAATTTGAAGTGAGTATGCTTATATACATATGCATATGATTTGTTCGCAGATAATTCTGAAGCATCTTTTGAAGCATGTTTGGTTTACATAATTTTGTCCTTTGTTTCCTATACCTCATGCTCATTGTTGCATCTCTTAGGGTGCTGTCTCTGATCTGAGCAAGGCACGTGAAGTTTCACCTCATGATGAAACTATTTCAGATGTTTTAAGGTGTGGCCCTTTCTTTTGTTCTTTGTTCATATCTGTCTCTGATCTGATCATCCTGTTCTTGTGGCTTCATTGAAATATGCCATATGCATGGCAGCTATATGGTCATAATTAACACATGTATAGGGGCATTTGAACAGTGATGTATAGCCTTTTTCTTTTCCAATTTTTTCTCAAATGCTGGGATAGAAAATGGAGATTTTTTTGACATTGCAAATGATATTTATGGTTATTGCAGGGATGCCAAAGAAAATTTGCGTAAAGAGGGTGGTTCGTCTGGACCAAGAAGTATGCTTCTTATTTCCACCTTTGAAATTCTTGACCTAGATGCATGGACCCATACCTTTATAGGATATTGAATATTGATTGTTTGATAGGAGGATTAGTAATTGAAGAAATAACTGAAGAAGTTGAGACTGTGTCATCTGCCAACCATAAAAGGTCTTCTACAGAGTATTCTGCGGCACAGGAAACTAGCAATGCTTCTAGGACTCAAAGCGCATCAAACACTGAGTTTCTGCCAGACGTTTTGGTGTCTTTTCAAAGTGAGACAGCAGCTAGCAAGTATGTTTTGTTCATAAAAAACTGACTTCTGATTTTTTGATGCTATTTTAAAATCTTTTTTGTGTTGAGAGCATTTGATATATAAAACTAATCCACTCATGTTGCTTTAATTCATCTTTTTGTCATTCCTTTTTTTGTTTCTTAATTGAAAAAAAATTAATTCCGAACTTGAAAGGCCTGTTTGATAACATTTTAGTTTTTATTTTGGAGTTTCATTTTTTGTGCAAGAGGCAGAGGGAATGTATATGGGCGAAAGGAGAAATGGAGAAAGATGGGGGTAGGTAGTAGGAGAAAGGAAGGAGGAATATATTAAGGGCGACCCCAAGCCAACAAGGCTCTGCGCTTTGCGAGGGTCTAGGGAAACGTCTGTCGAACACAACCTTACCCTTGATTTGCAAAGAAGTTGTTTCCACGACTCAAACCCGTGACCTTTCAGTCACAAAGGATCAACTTTGAAAGTGAAGACAATTATTTGCAGTTCATTTTGTGCATCTTTCCATATACACTTCTTTCACATTCCTTCCAACATCCATCCTCCATGCTTCTTCATTTCTCCTCTCTCCCATACACTTTCCCTTTATCTATACCACAAAAAATGAAAAATAAAAACTATACTCCAAATGGCTATCAAGCAGGCCCTAAGTTAGCCAATAAATAAATAAATCAACCATAAGAAGTCTAGTGAGTCACAGTGTGTGGTGTGCGCATCTAGTGGAGGTCAAATGCGACACGTTTTCATGTGATTTGCATGCACCACGATGTATGTTTGTATACATCCTAAATTTTGGATGTGGCCATATGTGCTAATGCGCATGTAGGAGGGAGGAGGGTGCCGTGTGTTGCAAATATGGCGTTTAAGAATGTGAAAACAAAACAAATTTGGAAATCGGAAACAAATAACCAAGACAAATCACACTAAGAATTAACATGGTTCGGCTCTAATTCCTAATATACTTAGGACAACTCATCATAGGCTGGAAAAACCCAACAGGGTGAAGTTGGGATAAATTTGGCTGAACTTGGTATTTAAACATTTATTCAGAAGTATAAAAGCTAAGAAATCATATGATGTACTTTCACTTGGCATCTGATAAAAGTAGAATCAAACCTTTATAGCAATATGAAGCCAGTTCGGTTTCAAAGAGAACTTGGTAAGGTACACAGTTGGGACTCTGTGGCATTGTCTCTCCATAGTCCATACTGAAATAATATTCCAAATAGGATGTTCTATATCAGATATCATAATTGTCATAAGTTAAGGTATTTCTTTTTGAATTTTTGAAATTTCCCACATTCTGCTCATGAAGCTTCTTATTTGGTTTTATTTTATACATATTTGATGTTTCTATCTTTTCGTTCTGTTGATTTTAATAATATGCATCCCTATGACATTATACTATTATACTTGTTTCTGTGCTTGGATTTCAGATCGTTCCAGAATTTCATTTCAAATGCTGATCCTAACAGTCAGGCTGCTTTGAATCCTGGAAACTCCGAAGAGGTTCCTGCTGACATGGTTAAGACTGCCTCAAACATGATCAGCAAAATGTCACCTGAAGAACTTCAAAAAATGCTTGAATTGGCTTCCAGTTCAAATTTCAACAATTTTAAGCCTGGATCGGTTCCTCCAAATGTCTCACCGGATATGCTTAAAACTGCATCTGATATGATGAGTAAAATGCCACCGGAGGAGCTACAGAAAATGTTTGGAGTAGCATCTTCTTTGAATGGGAGAGGTTCATCTTCAACACAAGGACCAGTCACTGGTAACAGAAGAAGTTCATCAGATTATTCAGAAAGCAGTGAGAATTCTGCAGTAAATGCACCTCAGGATGTGGGTGAAACTAGCTCTCAAGGAATATTTCCTAATTTGAGGAGTTCTCCTCAGTCGAGCTTCCCTGCCTCTGCTGGTGATTTGCAAGAACAAATGAGGACCCAAATGAAAGATCCTGCAATGCAGCAGGTTCGTTCAATTTCTACATTAAAATACCATTCTTTGCATGTCTATTTCATTGGTTCTCAAAGTGCAAGGTCTGTATGTTCTTTCTAATTATTTTTGTTATTTTCATTATTAAGATGTTAGAAGCGGGAGCATAAGTAGTACTCAGATGTGTGCAAAAGTTGCGCTTAGACAATAAGTCGGTCATTCATGAGAAAAATATCTGATAAGATACACTCAAGTCATGTCATTGGAGCTCGAAACCATCATAAATTTGGCTATTCATTGTAGAAGAAAATTTTCTGATTGGACTGCTATTGTTCTAACGCCTTCCATTCACGCAGCAAACCCCTAACTGTCATAGGAATTTACTGGACCTTAAAAGTGAAAAATAAAGGTTTTTAAGCCCTGAAACATGAGCAGTGTCGCAATGGATGATCAACTGTCTCGCGACTAATTTTACACATCGCACCTGTTCTACATGTGATGTTTTGAAAGAAGGATTTCTACCTCAAACTTTTTAGAACAGGCTGATATATTATTAGATTCCTAACTGTGCCCATAATGTTGCTAGCATAATGACTTGAATCTCAAGCTTTTGATTGATGACGGTTTGTTACGTTTTTTTGGTAGAGTAATTTTTATCCTGCATGATCATGCGTTCAACTTTTTTATTTTGGTCGTTTTTCTGGCAGATGTTCTCATCAATGATTAAAAATATGAGCCCCGACATGATGGCAAACATGGGCGAGCAGTTTGGTTTCAAGCTTTCTCGTGAAGAAGCTGCAAAAGCTCAGCAAGCAATGTCGTCTTTGTCACCGCAGGACCTGGACAGAATGGTAACTTCCTACTCGATTTAATGACTTTGATTTTCAATTCATTTGCTTCAATTTTTGTTAGTACTTGTCGTACAAGTATAAATATCCACCATATCTTAAAACAAACCATAGTTTCAGTCGTGAATCGGTGTGTTGATGAGTGATTTGATATTGAAACATACGATTCCATATCTTTTACCCATTATTCTCCTGCATCCGAGTGGAGTTGTGATTTAGTGCATTCAGTATGGATTTTGTTTATTGATTATTTTCTTTTGTAACTTCTCGTTGCAGATGAAATGGGCAGATAGGATTCAAAGAGGAGTGGAAGGTGCAAAGAAGACGAAAAATTGGCTACTAGGCAGATCCGGTCTGATTTTGGCAATATGCATGCTAGTTATAGCAGTAGTGCTTCATCGTTTGGGCTACATCGGTGGTTAGAGTGTGTAATTATGCTTGTAAATTACGAAAGATTCATTCGAAGTCTAACGTCGAGCTAAGTTACGGTAGCAACAGGCGAAAGCCGATATCTCTGTGGAACGCATCAAAAGAGGTGCTGTGAAAGGAAGAAAAGGAAAATGTTAGAGAGGGACGGGGTTGTGGTTCTATTTTGGCTAAAGTGATTACCGGGTGCTCTCTTTTTGTAATGAAATCGAGAGTCGTAGCATTGTTTGGTTGTGTTTGTGTCAGAATTAACAGTTGGAGAGAAGCGTGCAGCCTATGAAATATTTGGATTCCACCTCTTTACATATTTGATTGTCCTTGTCATATGATCTGTCATTTATGAAGATTTTTTAAGCTTCACAATGGACTAGCAATAATGTGGTTTAAATTTGTCTTTGGCGAGAGTTGAATCTAAAATCTTTCACTTACAAATGAAGAAAAATGTTACCAAGTCGTAGTATCAAGTGGTAATTTTTGGCCACAGTTGAACACTAAATATTTGTACATGGTTAAAACGTACCCATATTAAAATGGATACAAACCCTGCTCACAAAACCAAACCGTAAAAGGGTAAATTACATAAAACTATCTCAATTATAGGTCGAGCCACAATTTCATAGTTCATATTTTAAACATTATAATGTTATACCTCGTCTTACGAATTCATAGCAATGTCAGATCTCTGTTAAATTTTTGTTAAGTTTGTTGTTAAATGATGAAATTGCAAATGCAAGACCCACATCCTCACTCAGTTAAATTTAAAAATTAATTAAATATTAATAAATATAAGATAAAATCATTTTTTTTTAATTTAATAAAAAACTGTGGGACCCAGCCATTACCACCCATCACCTCACTTAGACTTGGTAATTTCTTACACAATCCGTAACATGACACAAAAATAATGGGTTTCTACACAATCCGTAACATGACACAAAAATAATGGGTTTCGGGTCAATGCAATGTCTAATTGGATCGTTATCAAGTCATACGATAAGAACCTTTTAATAACGGATCGTTAACAGATTTACACGAAAGTGACGCGTGGGTAACTCATTTCGATACATTAAGAAAAAATTTATTTTGATGATTTTAATTTTTTTAAACTACTAAAAAGGAAAGATATCCTCTCCAGATCTTTCTCTTTAAAGCCTAGGGATCAAGTGATCCGGACCTTTAAAATTTGATCTAACGGCTACAAACAGAGAAGTTAGTAAAAAGTTTTAAAAGTTATAATATTTTTGGTTGTTGGATCATATTTTAAAGGCCCGAATCACTTTATCCCTGGGCTTTGGAGGGAAAGATCCGGAGAGGATTTATTTCCCTAAAAAAACTTACTATGAAATACACTAACCATAGTTTATATGTATATGTTGTATGAGAATTATTATTAGCACTCCAAAAATCTCATTCTACAATCCTCACAAGTGTATTTTTCTTTCTAATTATAAAAAGTTTGGAGTGCCAAATGAGATTTTTGGAGTACTAATAACAATTCCCTGTTGTATATTAAATAGGTATTATTGTATTCTTATTTTATACAAATTTAAAAAATTAAAATTTTATTTATTTATTTTTATGGTATACTATAGGCAAAGAGTGAGATTAAAAAATTATAAAATACATTAAAAATTAAAAAAAATCAAGTAATTTAAAAATATCAAACACATTAAAAAAAATTATAACAAGTATTTTGCAAGTGCCAAAAATGTGAAAAAAATATGCAAATGCAGGTGATCACATCCTCTACGCTTTGAGGATGGGTATGTCATCATTTGAATTTTTTAAAGCCATACAAACCTTCCAGAATAGTATTTTTAAGGGAGTTCAAAATAAATAAAATTCATAATCATTAATGTACAAGTCTGAAAAATGTGAGATATATAAATGCTCGTGATTGCATCCTCAAGATGATGGTTACATGGTCGTTTAGATTTTAAGACCCTCCAAATCTCATGAATAGTGTTTTTTTTATTGAGTGCAAAACTAATAAAATTAATAATAATTAGTGTAGGAGTGAAAAATGTAAAAAAAAAATATACAAATCACTCGTAGTGACAAGCTTTATAACTTTCGTGAGGATGTCAACTCCAAAAACCAACACCATAATCCATAAACCTTAGATTTAAATTTAACTGTCAATTGTCATTTACACTTTATTCTATGCACTGAATTTCATTTTTTAGATTTTTTTTTTTAAAAAGTGATCTTTTACCTGATAAAAAAAATGAACGGTTCGGATCGTTGATATCACATTCCGATATTTATGATGAACTGAAATATGAGTTGATGTTATATAGTTTATAGATACTTTATAAACTTTGAGCAATATTTTCTCTAATGGTGAAACTCTGAACCTAGTATCAACGATCCGAACCATTCATCTTCCTGCATCCTCTAAGAGATCATGTTTTTAAAAAACAAAATTTGGTGAGAAGAATGGAGCATAAATGTAAAATAAAATCAATGGATAAATTTAGATATATAATTTATGTTATTATAGTGGCAAATTGCGAAGCTGAGACCTTCACGAAAGTTGTAAAACTTGTCATTACGAGTGTTTATATATGTGTGTGTGTGTATATATATATATATATATTTCACACTTCTACATTGATTAAAAAAAAACTATTTAAAACCTTGCTTAAACAATAGCCATAGGTGTAACAACCCGTTTCCAAAAAATTTACAGTCTTTATAATTTTTAAATGTGAATTTACAAAAATGCCCTTTGAAGCAAAGACGTTGACTTTTGTTGACCGTCTTGTCATGTCATGTAAGGTTCGTTTTCTTTGCGTATCCTCGTAGTATTCATCGCTACGAACGCGTAGGCTCAAATGGAACATAATTTGGAGTTATAACGAATGAGTTATTAATAAATAAAGTTGAGGGAAAATTCATTTTCTTCCATAATACCATCAAACTTGGAAAACACTAGGTTATCAGCATCACTCTCATATTCACTCTCTTCAAACTCACAATTATCTTCTTCAGCAACTTCTTCATTCTCTTCTTCAACATTCCCCTCAAAACTAATAAGTACATCAAAGAAGACTTCAATATCCCCTTCTCCTACCTCAGTATCTCCTTCTTCTACCTCAGCCATAGATTTCCCCTTGTTCTTCTCTGGCTTTTCACCATTTTTCTCTTTCTGACCATTCCCAGAATCAACATTTCTCTCTCCTACCTCAATCATACATGGTTGCACTTGTTGAGATGTACAACAATCATCCACTTCTTGGCCCAACATCCTCATCTGAACTACTTACCTCCTCAATTACCAATTTACTTGGATCACTTACTTCCATAGACTTCAAAAACTGTTGCTTTTGGGTTATGGCTTCTTCTGTTGTCAATTCTTAGATGTACATCTCAATCACTCTATCTTTTGGAACAAAATTGCACATCACTGAACATCGGAATCACTTTGAATTGGCTTCAAACCATTGCAAAGGTCCATGTTTGGAATCTTATAATAGTAGTTCATGAACCACTCACTGTATCCAATTGCCTTCACCATATCATCTATCACCGGCAATGACATGAGGTCTTTATCATAGTTACCTATATATGTCACTTTTCCCTTAGCATAGAGGTCATAACTTATCTCCCCACCATGATGCAATTCAATAGAGAATAGTTCTAGATATACTGAAATTCATGATGTGGTAGAAACTAACACACAAATTAAACCCTATAAATTATGCAATCATAGTATAAATAAGTAGGGATCGTTCTATCATGGAGATTAGAAGGGATGCTATCAATACAAACTAAACTTATAAACTGAAAACTAAGTTAAACTAACAACAAAACAAAGACTAAGGGGGATTTTTGGAAAATTTTTAATAGAAATAAAGTAAATTGCAGCAAATGAATTAGGTCTTGTACGAGATATAGGTGAAAGGCTAGCTAGAGGATTCTTCTCCACACATGAAACATACGTAAACAAATCGATTTCCAATTATTCTTCTTATAAACTATGAATGACAATGCCCCAAATTAATTGTGAACAACACTAATTAACTCTCATATTTTCCTACGTTCATTGAATTGGACTCAGCGACGCAACCAAATTATTCTAAGCCTAAACCCTTTAACCTTTCAAACCCTAAACCCTAGCCGGCCCAAACCCTTTATGGGGAATTCCATTAGGGAATATTTCGTCAGGGAATATTCTTTGTGTTGACTTTTATGAAATTTACCCAGAACCCTTCTTAGAGTAATTCGATGTCCTGAATCCGTTTCCGATGTCCGTTTTCCCAAATTCAATCATTTGAGTAGAGTTTTATTAATTGTACCCTTTATGTGCTTAGGGGCAATTTATTATGGTGTTCTATCTCCGCTAGTTTGCGTGGTTCTTCGGCGGCTAAGTATTTGTGAGTGGACCCCTTCTAAAAATGCATGTTTTGATAGTAGAAATGCATACATGAAAAACATGATTTAATGATTACGTTTTACGAGATAACATACGTATTGAGGCTAGTTTGAATTATTACTATTTTTCCTATAACCCATGTTCTTTATAGAATATTTGATGGATGATGATATAATATTTAGAACATGTTTAGAACACCTCTTTATAGTATAGATGATGGATGACTTCATACTATGAAGTTGTTTTTCAAATAATTATATGTTCAATAGTTTTGTACTTACCTAGTAGTCCTAATTCTGCTACGGGATGAGGGATAGATTCCTATCTATCCCAGGCGACGGTTACAATGTTGGCATATGGCCTAAAGTGTTTTTCTTCTGGCAATTAGCACAGGGACGGGGAGCTAGCACGGGGCCTGGGGGTGATTTTCCTCTGGCAACTGGCATAGAGACGGGGCGCTGGCATGAGGCCTGGAGGGTTATCGAACATTCACTAGTGATTATTATATATACAAGATATGTTTTAAGACATTGCACGACATGCTAGGTTTCGGAAAACTTATGTTTATCATGATATATGTGTTTTCATAAAACATGGGGGTTAGTATGTTGATAACTATTTTATTATATATATGTCAACTTGGTCCACTCATGTTTGCTTTATGCCCCCTTCAGGACTTAGAATCGAGGCATACAATCCCGACATCCAGGCACTTCCGCATCGGCATCTTCAGTCCTCTCGGTGTAGGACCCACTTTTATTCATTCAATTTTTATATTAATTCTTTTAGTGTTCTAGATTAGATGTGTGCTCTGAACACGTTCCTTAAATGCAGATTCTTTATTCTTTTATATTTACAAGTCTTATTTATTCCTTATTCTCAGTATTTGCATTCAATAAATAACTTCGTCACCCTCGGATGTCGGCCAGCACATGCCTATCCTTGTGTTCGGGGAATATCAGGATCAGGGCGTGTCAGGTACATTGTGCAGTCAGAAATCATTGTAATTTTTTTTTATTTAAAATTGATTATAAACAATACCTGACAAAAACTGGTTGCACGATGAACGGATGTGATTGAAGGATCCCCGAAATCCTCAGAAAGAAGATCTAGTGAGGATCCTCTCTCGATAAGAAGTTGTAATCCTAATATATTTATGATTAGTAGTTTGTGCGTTAATCTTTATTCTACAAGTATTAAAATTTTAATTGTAAACTCTTAAATCTATATGTACTATATGAGCCCTTACTGTTTCAGTCCTCGTGGAGAATCTGTTTTTAGGTTGAAACCGTTTCATGTTTATTACCTTTATGTACTATTTGTAATTTACTATAGAGAATAACCTTTACTCATGCTTTATTTGCATAAGTGACATCTTCTTTCTATATGCTGATCCTTATATAATTTGTCCATTTGAATTTTATTTTATAAAATTTCTCTACCTTCTGACCAAAAAAAAAATATAAATATAAACGTACATACTCACCTCCAGATTATGGAGTTGAATTTCGCAATCTATTTGTTATATCATTCCCCTAATTTTGGTTTACACATATTTCCTCTCACAAATGCCTGCTTCTCGAGATTTTCTTGAAGCATGCTTTGAAAAGCTAAAGTTTAGATGTCCACTTTCATACGGCAGGGAAAATTTGAGAAGAAAAAGGAGAGAGAGGGAAGAAAAAAAAAACAGAGCTTTTAGATTAATCTGATGATATATTAAATAGGGTGAAATTAATTATGATAAATTTGAATATGAAAGAAAGGTGAAAAATACTTAGGTCATCTCCAACCGAGAGCTGGTCAGAGGATTCGTTTTAGCTCTGGCCCTCTAGGATATTAATATTTTAATGAACAGTACATGATCATATTTGCCTACATCTCCAACCAAAGGCCAAAGGGCCATAAGGCTCATTTTAGCCCTATCACAAAAAAACCGTCTTCAACCGAGGGTCAAAGGCCCAAACATAATTTATTATTTAAAAACTATAACTTAAATTCAAATCCAAATGCTAAGTGACGTCAACATGACATCAGCTAGCCGTTGGTAGCTGACATCATGTTACTTAATTTAATTTAATGTTGTATAATGGCTTAGAAAGTTATAGGGAAAAATGAAATTTAAAAAAAATATGAAACAAATTTTGTAAAATAGAAGTTATAGGAAAAAAAATAGAATTTAAAAAAGAAATGAAACAAATTTTGTGAAATAGAAGTTATAGGAAAAAATGGAATTTTAAAAAAAATAGGAAACAAATTTTGTAAAATAGAAGTTATATGAAAAAAAAAATAGAATTTAAAAAAAATATGAAACAAATTTTGTAAAATAGAAGTTACAGCAAAAAAATGGAATTTAAAAAAAATATGAAATAAATTTCGTAAAATAGAAGTTATAGGAAAAAAAATAGAATTTAAAAAAAATATATGAAACAAATTTTGTAAAATAGAAGTGATAGGAAGTTATAGAAAAAAATAGAAGTTATAGGAAAAAAAAAATTGTAAATAAAAAAAAATAAAACTGTAAAAAAAAAATTCAAAAATAACGGCTAGTTGACATTAGCCGACACTATTTCTTTTATTTCTGTCAGTTATAAGCAAAACCGACAGTTTTAAAAAAAATTCCAGCCAACCCATCATTTGGCCCTTGGCCCTTTCAGATTCCGTGAGGCTCACGAGCTCTCTGGCCTAGCCTTCGGTTGGAGACAGTTTTTGAGTTATTTTCGGCCCTCTAGCCCCTTGGACCATTCGATTGGAGATGACCTTATAACTCGTTACGTGACAAGTTTTGAGTGTATAGTTGTACTGCTCAACATTATTCAATAACAAATTAAGTTTCACACAAATTTTTCTCCAATTTTATGTATTGTCAAAAAGTTATTAAAAAATGAAGTTTTAAAGAAACACTTTTGACTGTTCACTTTTAAAGAAAAATCACATTTTTACCGTTTTTTTCTGATACTATTCACTATATCTTTATTTGTTTTTCTTTTATTAAAACTAAAATTTTTTAAAAATTTTCGTTAGTTTTTTTTTTTTTAAAGATAAATGAAATGCAACCTCAGAAAAATCTGTCACATCTCTTTCGTCTCGATCTCTCTCTCTGACTCATCGTGTCCGCGTGGAGCGGTTCTGGTGGCTGCCACGTATTTCACGCCCTTTCAGTTTTCTTCTTCTTATCGTCCAACCCAAACCAAATCATATATACTTCCGTTTTTCTCCCGAAACTTTCGCTCCCCAATCCCCTCCATCTCTCTCTCTCTCTCTCTCACGTTTTGGGTTTGGGATTCTGTGGCTTTGTGGGAAAGATCTTCCCCATGAAGCCCCATGAATCCACAAAGATCTCAATCTCCGCCACCCCAGAATCCAATTCTTCATTGATCCCTAATTCCAGCAAATTCCCTTCCCTGTTTTGACTCGTGATTTTGACTCCGCGATGACTCGGGACCCCCTCTTTCAATCGCCAAAGTTGACTCGGTCGCCGCCCCGAGAGAAGCGGCGAGTCGGAGAAGTGGCCGGCGGCGCGGCAGCCGAGTGCGCGGCGGTGTGTTGCTGCTGCCCGTGCGGTGTTATGAATTTGCTTATATTGGCGGTGTACAAGGTCCCGAAGGGGCTGTGCATGAAGGCCTGGGCCCACAGGAAAAGGAAGCGACGGTGCGCGGTTCAGAAGAAGGGACGGCTCGGCGGCGGTGGCGACGACGACGACGACGACGGGAAGAGAGCGAGCAGCTGTACAGAAGGTGACGGAGAGAAGAAGAGCAACGCCGAAACGGAGGGCGCTGATTTGTTGGAGAAGGAGATGTGGGACCGATTTCACGGTGCCGGATTTTGGAGGAGTGCTTCCCGGAGAGAATCGTGACGGATGTCGTTTTGGGAGTGTATGTCGTTTTCATTTGGTAATGATTCTGTGGCATTGTGCGAATTTGGAATTGGTCCTAGAGGAATTGGAGATGTCGTTTTCTTGGAGGGATGGGATGACAGAGAACAAATTTTTCTATCATTTTCTGTACCACATGACACGTGTGGCAGTTGATGGTCTGAATGATCAAAAAGGAGAGATAATTCGAGTCTGTTGATCGTATGTATATTGTTCGATTACTTTTTTATTTTGTGTTCTGTGTTTAATTTTATATAAAAAATATAAAATAATTTCAGACCAAACGTGTGAAAATAGTGAATTGATTTTCAAGATACTTACAAATAGTATTCATATCAGATCCTATTCAATTATCGAGTGTAAAAATTTATTCATCCGAGCATTTTTCTTGGAAGTTAGACGCACCCCTACAGATATTATTCATCCTGCAAGATATGAGTGGTGGTTGTGACACGTGGGCGAGTACGATTGGGGCTACTAATTGATATGTCAGTCTTGTGCCTGTTACATTCTTGGGATTATTGAAGAATGAAGAATATATAGCCGGCATGAAGGCCAAGACAACGTGATTTTAAAGGTTTATTTTTCAACCGTTTAGGATTTTAAGGATTTATTTTTCAATCGTTTAGGATTTTAAGGATTTATTTTCAACCGTTTGTTTGATTAAGAAAACATATACAAACAACAACTTTTTGTGTGATTGATTAAAGAAAAAACGTAATGCTTTATGTTTAATTTTTTTAGATTGAAAAATTCATAATAAAGTGATGAAATTTAACATTAGTAGTTTAGAGACCTAAACCGAATATATAAACAAATAAAATAACTAAATTGTGAAAAAATAATCCAATCCAAGGGTTGTTATGAAATGAAAATCTTGTTTGATTTCAAAGAATGTGTTAATCAGAGAAATAAACCAACGGATGAGATTGTGATAAGATAATCAAATCCAATGGCTGTTATGAAATAAAATCTTATCCCCATCTCATCCGCCAATCGAACTTTTGCTTTTCCTTGAATCCCTCCTCACCACCCAATCAATTGTTTTCCCTTTCTCGCTCAACCAATCAGAAACACTCTCATTTCTGTCCCGCCAATCACAACTCAAACCTCATTCTCTCTCTCTCTCCCCGAAGGTCTCTCTCTCACCTTCTCTCTGCAATTCTCTCAACCGACTTGCAAACCACCCAAACTTGACTTGTAACCTACGCATTTGAACTCCCGCTCCCCTGCGCACTTTTTTGATTAGGCACTTTTAGGTTTAAATTTATTCACATTTTCCACATCACTACATTTTATGTCTTCGTCACCTTCTAGTTGTCGGCCAACACAGTTCGATTCAGAGTCCTAGTGAACATTCCGGGTCGGGATGTGTCAAGCTCCCTTATCTCAATTTCATCTGGTGGTTTGTTTTTATGAAATCAGACGGACACGGATCCCCTTTTTGAGGAATGGGATTAGATGGATGGATTGTCAGATTTTGTACCATTTCAAATGTACAAAATCTGTATCCTTAACAATGTTTCCGACTTTGATATTTTGTACAAACGTATACAAGAATACCTATAATTAACGTACTTTAATAGAGCGTAACTTTTTCGTTACAAATCCAATTCGGGTCTAACTTGTGTCCACACATTTGTGACGGCAAGTACTAATTACGTACGAAATTAGGAAAAGAAACAACAGTCGAGACAACGTCCACGTCAGATTCCATTTTTTCCCCAAAAAGAGCAAAATCGTCAAAACACACCAATGAAAAAGAAATTACAGTGAAAAGTAGGGACGTGACGTCACAGAGCTTGCATAAGTGATGAAATCTAACTTTGTCAAAATTTGAATTTTTTTAGGTTAAAAAGTTCATAAACTAAAATTTAAGATAACATGGCCAAAAATCAAATTAAGAAAAGTTAAGGCAAAGATAAATTTACCGCGTAATCAAATTACTACATAAATAAAATATATAGCCCCATATAGAGCTTGAAAGATGTATAGCCCCTCGGATATTCTTTTATAGAGTCCCAAAGATTCCTCGGAGCTCTAAATTGAGCTATATCCAACACTTTTCTAGCCCTATATAAAGCCCCTCATTGGGGATGCTCTAAGCCACATGTTTGAAATTATTGATTTAAGCCACACATTTGGAATTATCTTTTTATCTTACTTTTTTAAAAAGTAGACAGTGGTTTCGGTACTGACACACCCCGACCTAGAATGTCCACTTGGACTTCGAATCGAGCTGTGTTGGCCGACACCAGGAAGGTGACGAAGCCATAAAGTGTAGTGATGTGGAAAATGTAAGTAAATTTAAACCTAAAAGTGCCTAAGTATAAGAGTGCGCTTGTGAGCGGGAATGAACTCATTTCACACGTGATGTCAGAGCATAAGTAAATAATAGTAGAGTGGATTGAGAATTATATCATCGAAGGTAATCTCCAATATCAAGATTTGCCATGAATCCTCGTCAATACGAAAGCTTGACTACTAAAGCCTGGAAGGGCGAAAAACAAGAGTGAGTGAGACTAAAAACAAAGCTTTGTAAAAATCATTTCAAAAACATAATAACCCCTCGCCTTAAAACAAGTATAGTTTCCAAAACATACATATTACGTATAGTATAAAAATACTTACCATAGCCAGCTGTATTTCAAGAATGTCATACGTCACAACTTTCATAAATAAATACCTGACGTCTGTAATCACATATTCTCGCATAAATAAATATATCATATCGAGTGCTCATTGACATATGCTGACACATGAGTTCATGCAGAGATATTCTGACATGAACATGACTGGGTGTAACAGTGATATATGCTATAGTACTACAATCACATGAAAACTGGCGCTATGCACAACGCATACGAATCCTAATTGCCTATAGCAATCTAGGACAGGACTGACACTTACAATGGATCCAAAGTGAGCGTACGGTGCAATGTGCACATACACGTGAAAGACTAGCCTTGGCCCAGGCAAGTACTAACACCGGTGCAACAACAATGAACAAATAACACAAATATAATCATGCCATAGTGATTCGATAATTCTAGTTGACATAACATTATTCATAGCCATAAGTTTAGCTAAGGCATCATGTAGGATGTATAATGATTTCCTAATTCTCAAAGTTACCTCATTTCCTATAAACGTTAATTTAATTACGGCAATCATAAAGAAAGTTCATTATTAGATGTGTGTGTGTGTGTGTGTGTGTGTATATATATATGGAAACTAAACATATATAGGTATATATCAAAGAAAAGACCCACTCACAAATCATGTTGTCGAGTCAAACCCGCCTTGTAGCATCGAGAGTCCTTGCGATGCATTTCGCCTAGAAACGAAACCATTTATGTAATTACGTAATGTACTAACGTAAAAATGCATTTTTGTATGAAGTATGGCTAATAAATGAACTATTTTTAAATGATCGAATTTTGGAAAACGGATGGCAGATTCGGGTTCGGCACGTCGAGAAACCTAAGGAGGGACCTCGGGTTTTTCCATGCGACGCCACAAGGTGGCTGCACTGGTAGCCACGCACAGCACACACCACTAGCGGTGGCTCCCTCATGCGCGTCCACACGCCTGCAAGTACGACTGTACTCGCCTTCCTCAAAATGGCCTGCGTTTTGCAGGTTTTTAGTCTAACTTCTAGAGCTCCAAATGAGCTCATTTCTTAACCAAACTCGATGATTCAAAAACCATAATGAAGTAGGAAATGTATGGAATAGACCTATACCAGATCGAGGCCGAGACACGGTCAGAGTTGGCAGGAAAAATCCTCTGAAAGTAGCCTAACGACTACTTTCAAAACAACGGTTTTTATCTCGATATTTTTTTCAGCCCTGATAGCATAAACATTCACCATGATGCATGACCCACCTTTACGTTTTACGAATTTTAGATTCTACATAAATTGTGTATTCCTCATAATCATAATTGTTGAATTATGTGAATTTGATATTGGTTATGAATTGCACCAAATATCTGTACATGCATGAAATTATTTGGATTGCATATGCATCAAATTGAATTATATATGAATTGAAAGGAAAAAAAAAAAAACAATTTTTTTGCGATTGGGAACCTAGGGTTCTTCGAACCCCCGACATCACCCAAGCCTGCAGCTTGAGGATTGATGTTGTGCCATACCAAGAACCACGAAGCCAGAAGCTCTGAGCCTCACAACCCAGAAACCCGACGCCCTTCATGGCGTCTCCATCATCACATGATGGCCTACAGACCACCCTCACACATCTGGTCACCATATTTGACGGCTTGAAGCTCGTTCCTGACATCGATTGATCGAGATTCGATTGAATTGTATCAGATTTTTTTTCGAAAATTCGATTCGAAATTCTAGGGTTTTACAAAGAATGTTAAGATTTTTTTTTTTTTTTTTTTAAATTTTCATTCATATTTGAAGTCTTTGTTAACCCACTGGCTTGTCCCGACTTTGGCGACGCTGTCTGACATCGTGCCATCCATTAATTCCGGTGTTTTTCCCTAGCCAAACACACCCAGCATGGCTAGGATGTATGACCCATAGCCATTTAGGCCCTTTCTCGGCCTAACCCTCAAACCTCAATTGGTTTTGGGCCTACACCTTACAACCCATAATATTTATTTTGGCCTAATTTTCCCTGGCCTATAAAAAAAAAAACCGTATGATTTTTTTTCTCTGGGCTTGCCTGCAGCAACCCAACCCCCCTGTCTCGTCCTCCCTGTAGGCCTGCAACCTACACCCGAGTCCAAACCCATCCCATTCTTAAGCCTGGAATGAACGACACCTTGATATTAAGCCACCCAGTGGGCTTATGCATCTCTTTTGGGCCCCGAGTTTTATTCGCCTAATTACTTTAGGCTTAATGGGTTTTATATTTTTTCACTCACACTTTAATTTGGCCTAAAGTCCAAATAATTATAATTCAATTATAATTGTAAACCTAAATTTTATATTTTTGCATATTCTTGTTGCATATTTGTTTGCATATATATATTTGTGTTTGCCTATAGGAATATATGAACTTGAAGTTCATAATTATTTTGAAACCTGAAGTTTCTTATAAACATGCCTTGTTCGAAAACCTGAAGTTTTTCATTTAAACACATCACCCATGAAAACCCGAAGTTTTTTCATGCAAAATTAAACCAAATCATGTCTATTAAAACCTGTATGTTCTACTCCTACGTGAATGGATTGATTTTTCTCCATTACACTAACCACATCTTGTCCATCTATTTTGTGATATGAACATGTAGAATTTGAACAAACTCGACTTTACCGCTTTGGAGGTCTCTGGAAGGAACCACCTCAAGTGGGTCCAAGATGTGAAGCTCTACCTCACTGCAAAGAACTTGCGTCCTGCTATTGAAGAAGCAATGGACGAGCCTGTTGGCGAAGTTGAAAAAGCCACCACTATGATCTTTATCCGAAGACATATTCACGACGCTCTGCAAACTGAATATCTTGCTGAGGAGGATCCACGTGTATTATGGGTCGCTTTGGCTGATCATTTTGATCACCAAAAGGACATATTTTTGCCTAAAGCAAGACACGACTGGTAGCACTTGCGCTTCCAAGACTTTAACTCTGTGAATGAATATAATTCTGAAGTTTGTCAAATTCGATCACTTCTCAAGTTTTGTAATGAAACTTTGACTGAAGAGGATCTCCTGGAGAAGAGCTATTTGACTTTCTCTACTTCTAATATTGTCCTGCAGCAACGATATAGAGCTCATAAGTTCACTAAGTTCTTGGATTTGATCTCTGTTTTACTTCTCGCTAAAAAACAGAACCAACTGTTGAAGAAGAATCATCAAGCTTGACCTACTAGGGCGACTGTTGTGCTTGAAGCACGTTATAGCACCAACCAATGCCCAAAACGCCAAAAGAAACGTGGTAGGGGCGGACAGAAACCATCCCACCAAGGTCAACAGAGTCAAGGCCCATCTAAGGGAGGAAACAAAGCCCAGAAACGCCCAAACCTCGCTCCCAAGGCCCCAAACTTCAATGGATGCGGACATGTGCTATCACTGTGGTTCAAAGGACCATTGGTCCCATGTTTGCTGAGCTCCCAAGAAGGTTGTAGATGAATATCATTCTCATGTAAGAAGTTTGAATCAAACTTCATGCAAGTGGATGAACCGGAGACTACGAAGATGAAGGTTTCTGATTTTCAGGAGGATACCACCTCTATGGAAGATTAGAATCTTAGACATAGACTTATTTTTAGTTGAAATAAGACAAATGGGGTTGAATTTCACCTAGTGGCCGAATCGCTCATTTGTTTTTGGTTGATTTTTGAACAATTTTCCGTTATGTTTGGATTATTAGTTGGTGATTTGTTTTGGATATTAAGTTTTTAATCCTTGAATAAATGAAATTATTTTGAATTGTTATTTGTTTTTATAAACTTTTATGCATGTGACCGATTCAAACTAATTTTTTATTCTAGGTATGACTAGTGGGAAAGTTAGTTGTTTGGCAGATAATGCAACCACGCGCATTGTTTTGCGTGAATGCATTTATTTCACTAACTTCATACCTAAGAATGCACCTCTGACAACCCTCTCAGGCCCATCCAACCTGATAGAAGGATACGGTAAGGCACGTATAATGTTGTCTAATGGTACAATCTTGACCATTTCTGAGGCACTCTATTCTCCACGTTCCGGTAGAACGTTGTTAAGTTTCAAGGACATTAGGGATAACAATTACCATGCTGAAACCCACATAGAAAACAGAGTTGAATTTCTGTGCATAACTTCCTACGAATATGGCCAGAAGCGTATTTTAGAAAAGATGAAGCGTACCCTGAGTGGCTTATATACTATGACCATACGCCCTATAGAATGCCACTATGTGGCCGGCCCTATTACTGGGACCGCGCAAGAAATTACACTTTGGCATGATCATTTAGGACATCCTGTACAAATAGCGATGTGCCATATCCTTAAATCTTCACACGGGCATCCACTAACCCGAAGTTTAGGTTTGACCCAAGGAATTGCATGTCAAACATGTTCGATGGGAAAGCTTATTACTGAGCCTTCTTATGACAAGATTCGTTCGAATCTTCCTATTTTTCTACAACGGATTCAAATGGGACATTTGTGGACCGATTCACCCTCCTTACGGACCATTTAGACACTTTATGGTTTTGGTTGACGCTTCCACACGTTGGTCACACGTGTGCTTGTTGTCCACAAGGAATGCTACATTCTTAAAACTGTTGGCTTAGGTTATCAAGCTCAGGGCTCACCACCCTGATTATCTGATCAAATCTATTCGATTGGATAATGTTGGAGAATTCACATCTAAAACTTTTGATGACTATTGCATATCGGTTGGGGTTGAAGTTGAACATCATGTACCCCATGTTCACACCCAGAACAGCCTGATAGAGGCATTCATT
Organism: Pyrus communis; assembly: GCF_041283825.1. NCBI lineage: Eukaryota > Viridiplantae > Streptophyta > Magnoliopsida > Rosales > Rosaceae > Pyrus > Pyrus communis. The sequence continues at coordinate 16,785,990 of NC_142567.1, forward strand.
AAGCGTTTACAAATGATTGCTCGATCGTTGGTCATATGTACTAGGCTCCTGATCGTTGCTTGGGGCCATGCAATATTGCACACAACAAAGTTGGTCCACCTGAGGCCTGTTGTGACATAACCATTTAGTGCTCTTCAGTTGGTTACCGGATATGAACCCGACATATCGCATCTGCGCATATTTGGTTGTGCGGTATATGTGCCGATCTTGCCGCTCTTACATACTAAAATAGGGCCTCCGTGAAGGATGTGAATCTATGTCGGATATGATTCTCCTTTGATTATTCGTTACTTAGAACCTTTGATAGGCGATCTATTTACCGCTCGTTTAGCGGATTGTCACTTCTATGAAACAGTCTTCCAATCGTTAGGGGGAGATAAGAAGATCATCGTTCCTAAAGAACGACGCGAATTATCGTGGATGACTCCCATTTTATCTCATTTAGATCCCCGCACCGCTCAGTCTGAAACTGAAATGCAGTGCATATTAGATCTTCAGAGCATAGCTTAGAGCATGCCAGATGCTTTCACCAATCTAGCGCACGTGACAAGATCACATATTCCAGCTGCGAATACGCCTACAAAAAATGGATGTACCAAATGTACGACGGACTGCCCTCCTAAAAGCCCGGGACACCAATTTTGGTGATCCACGTACATTAGTGGCTAGCCAATCATCTGTCCCTACACAAAAGCGTGGCAGACCCCTTGGTTTAAAGGATTCACACTCTTGGAAGAGGAAAACCATGGCACTAGGTCCTAAAGAACCTACCGTGAATCCGACTATCGCTTAATCATTCTACCCAACTCATGAAGAAATTCTAGATTATGGAAGCATCTTTGAAGAAACGAATCCTCCTTCCGAGAATCATGAGATTTCGGTCTATTATGCTAGCTTAGATAATGTGTGGCATAGAAATAGGATCATTGTCAACGATGCATTAGCATTTATAGTAGCTATTGAGATCATGTTGATCGATGACATTGAAATGCGATGAATGTCGACGTAGAACTGATTGGTCAAACTGGAAATAAGCAATCCAAGTCGAACTCGATTCGCTTGCGAAATGTAAGGTGTTTGGACATGTAGCTCATACTCCTCCACATGTGAAGCCCGGCTACAAGTGGGTTTTCATTTGAAAGCATAATTAGAAGAACGAAATTGTGCATTACAAAGCTTGTCTTGTTACACAAGGCTTCTCACAATGTCCTGGGATTGACTATGACGAAACTTATTCACCCATTATGGATGTGATTACATTTCGCTACCTTATCAGTTTGGTAGTTTCCGAAAAACTGGATATGTAGTTGATGGACGTAGTAACCGCGTATCTCTATGGAGATCTTGATACGAAAATCTATATGAAGTTCCTGAATGACTTACATTGATTGGTTCAAATATTTCCAAACCTTGGAACATGCTCTCAATTTGGTTCAGACGTTCACTCTACGGTTTGAAACAATCCGGAAGAATGTGGTACAACCGTCTGAATGCGTATTTGACAAGTCAGGGATATGGGAACAATGAACTATGCCCTTATGTGTTCATTAAGAAGTCACATTTTGGATTTGCGATTGTTGCAGTAAATGTCAATGGCATGAATCTTATCAGAACTCTTGAACAGCTCACGAGAACTGACGCACACCTGAAGTCGAAATTTAAGATGAAAGATCTAAGTAAGACTCAATACTGTCTCGGTCTGGAGATAGAGCATTGTTCGGATGGAATCCTAGTACATCAATCGAACTACACCTAAAAGGTGTTGCGCTACTTTAATAAGGATAAAGTGAAGCCTTCGAGTACTCTTATGGTAGTTCGTTCGCTAGATGCAAAACAAGATCCCTTCTATCCGAAGGAAGATGATGAAGAGATTTTGGAGCCTGAAGTTCCTTATCTAGTGTGATAGGCACTTTATTGTACTTAGCTCAATGCGCTAAACCCGACATCTCTTTCGCTGTTAATCTTTTGGCAAGATACAATAATGCACCAACACGCAGACACTGGACTGGCGTGAAAGACATTTTCCGTTACCTTAAGGGTACTACAAATTTGGGTTTGTTCTATCCCTACGAATCCTCGAACGGTGCCACACTCTATGCTCCTCGAGTCGATTCTCGCCTTGTTAGTTATGTCGACGCATGATACTTATCTAATCCATACAAGGCACGCTCTCAAACGGGTTATGTCTTTACCGTTGGAGGCACCGCAATCTCTTAGAGGTCAACTAAACAAACCTTACCTGCCACTTCGTTTAACCATGCTAAAATTCTTGCCTTACATGAAGCAACTTGGGAATGCTTTTGGTTGAGAGCAGTAGTGGGCCCGTATTCGAAGCTCCTGTGATCTTTATCCCGCCGTTGATGTCCCGACGACGATCTTTGAAGACAACACAACTTGCATCGAACAGCTCAATAAGGGTTACATCAAAGGAGACAACACCAAGCACATTGCGCCGAAGTGTTTCTTTTCACATCAACAACAAGAGCATCAGAAGATTGAAGTCATGCAAATCCGTTCACAAGACAATCTGGTCGACCTCTTCACCAAATCACTGCCGAAGACCATGTTTCAGAAGCTTGTTCATGGAATTGGTATGCGTAAACTTTATGAGTTGTAACTTTGCTATTTCTCTTTGGAATTATGTCAAACTCAGGGGGAGTATCCTGTAGATACTTGCTTGATTTTAATGTACTCTTTTTCCCTACGATTAGGAGGATTTTTCCCGCTATGTTTTTGTTACCTAATTAGGTTTTAACGAGACACCCACATTGGGCTGGTCATATCCTTGATGACGTCATCTAGACGTTTCTTTTGACTTTGTATCTCTCGGGCATTTTTCCTTAGACTATGGATTTTGTCCCTACTCGAGTTTTTGCCTTAGCCTTAGGTTTTTTTTAGTGAGACTTACTACTTATGCAAGTTCCTACCTTATTGAGAATAAGTGTTGTTCCTTAGAATCAGTGTCAATGAGTCGACTTCCTCAACTTCTGCATGATGCTAAATCTACTTTGAGTATTTACACACTCAAGGGGGAGTGTTGTAAACATTCCTAGTTTAAGTATGATTGTGTAAATCCTATATTAGATTTGATTCTAATTATCCTTTCCTATTGTATCTTGTATTCCTTGGGGAAGAAGAAATATCTTCTCTCATTCTATTACTATAAATAAAGACACAATGTAGGAGGATAACAACACACACATTCCTCTACAATTCTACAAACACATCTCTCTCTTTTCTCCTTGCCATCGGCCCTCTCTCTCCTTGTTAGATAAAATACACCACAACAAAAACAACAAATTTATAGGTAAAGGATAATTTTAACAACCAACTTGTGAAATTTGGTCAGAACAACCAATTTGCCAAGAAAAATTATGAGATCGAGAAGGGCGAAGGGAGTGGCGGGTAAAATGAGTTGGAAATAAATAATCGTCAAAGAGATTCGGTGGGAAGGACACGTGTGAGCACTGTGGTGACTGAATGGTCAAGTCTCCGCTCGCTCATAAGTCACAATGAATAAAGTAGACAAAGCAGAAAGCACACCGAAAGGGAAACTCATTAGCAACCAAACTCATTCTGCTCTCTCTCTCCCTCCTCCCTCTCTCCTCCCTCTCTCTCTCTAGGGTTTTCGCTGTCCCCTTAATCCCAATTCCAACTTCATCTCTGCAATCAAAGATCCATTTTTTGGCTGTACACTTTCTGGACTTTACAGTTTTTCATGGAGGTAATTAAATACTTTTGTGATTTCACTGTTTTGGTTGACCCTGAGTTGATTTAAAATAATTTTCCATTTGTAAGAAAATATCAGAATCTCATGAATTGTGATATTCCCTCTTAAATTAGGTATCCAACACTGTTTGATTGACTCTGGATTCCTCTGATTGTTGGTTATCACGTGTTTTAGTGTACTTGGTTGCTTTAATTCTGAATTCAAGGGGATTATTTGCAATATTTAGAGCTCGTAATTTGATTTTATGAATTTTGATCTGTTTATCTTGGTGGGTTAAATTATTTATGGTTCTTAGTGTTGGCCTCCCAGTGCTAAACCGGTTTCTTTTGTTGTAAATTATTTGATTATGTACATTATTTTTGAACTACACCGGATCGATTGCGTTAATGCTTCACCTTCGTTGTTTAGTTTCTATGTGCCCGAGGAAAAGAAGTGATGTGAATTTGTATATATCGTATTTTCTAAGCTTGTAGTGTTTGCTTTACAGGCGCCTCCGGGAAGAGAAGAGACCAACAAATCTGATGCCCACTTGACATCAGCAGCAGCTTTTGTGGAGGGAGGAATCCAGGAAGCCTGTGATGACGCTTGCAGTATATGCCTGGAGGCCTTCTGTGACAACGATCCTTCTACGGTATATATAAATAGTTTAGACGCTATTATCTTTTCTTTTATGGTTTTCCTTTTAATCAATCCTCATTTGCTTTATGCAGTTGACCGGTTGCAAGCATGAATTTCATCTTCAGTGCATTCTCGAGTGGTATTTTCTGATATCCATTTTTTTAGTATTTAATGCTCATTTTTCCTTTGTAATTTTTTGTAGTTGATATGATAGTTAGATTTTCTTATTCTTGTTCATGAAACGCGTATGAACTATAACACGGGATATTAGGGTAGCCAAATATTGCGACTGTGGAAATAAAGATAAGATGTGGGCATTGCATTTGTGTCAGAATCCTTTAGCCAACTCTGTTCTAGTTCCACATGGAATACTCTGTGCGGTATTAAAATTGAAATAAGTAAGTAGGTTATTTTAATCTTTTGTCCCGCTACCGCACCACCCCACCCCCGCCCTCACCCCACACCCCCCCCCCCCCCCCCCCCTCTCCTCCTCCTAATTTACCAAACAAAGGAGTTGGGACTCAATGTGATTGAATTTCGTCAAAATTATGAAATGTGATGTGTTCTAATTGGCATAATAGCTACTCCAATTGTAGTTGCTAAAGCCTTCAAAGATACTTCACATGAAATCTCATCTGGTCCCTTTGTATTTTTGAAAGTATGATTAAATAGTTCTGTATTGATACATAGGTTTGTTCCCATTTCGTCCTTGAGGTACTCAAAAGGTTGCCTTAAGCATTGTAGGAATAGATTAGAATGATCATACTGTCTTTTCATAGTAGTTTCACATCTAGTCTAATTTCTACATTTATAATGATAGTCAAACTAGTTATACCTTTGACTTTTGTACTACCAACACCATGCCATAATCAACTTGTACAATAATGACCTGGGCATAATTTGAACCAAAAGGGTATAAATCTGTATCCTAGCTTCTATTACGAAATGAATATTTCTTTCAATTATTATGGTTATCAAGATAGGATATAATGAAACTTTTATTGGTTATAAATGGATTATTTTAACGCAAATATGGTCCGTGGATGTTTCGGTTGAAGTTTAGATGATGCCAGGAGCTTGTTTCCTGCGCAGTTCCCTATTATCTTTAGAGCGATGCTAGCATCAATTGCTGCAACACCCACTAATTCAGTTGCTTGTTGCCCAATTGGCACGTGGCTGTCCTTTTAATTTTTTAAAATGTTAGTTTACCTTGTATGTTTAAGAACCATGTTTTTCCTACTTATTTACTCAATTTCCATCTGCTCTTCCTCCGTTTGTAGCTTTTTACATCCCCTGTCTCCCCTCTTTTTCTAAAGCCAGAACTCATTTCTGTATTTCTTTCTAATTACACATAAAACTATATTTCAAACAAAAGCAACGGACTGCTGTCACTTAAGAGTAAGCAAAATTAATAGAAGGAATGCTCAGTCAATTACACACAATGTATTAAAGAGAAATATAAAAATTAGAAAGAATGACCAAGGAGAAGATAACAAACTGAGACAAAAAGAAAGAAAAGGAGTGAAACCATTTTTTTTTCAGCTGAGAGAACCTGAAAGGGAAAAACTGTAATGGCGTTTTTAATTTCTTGGTGAAGATTAAGTATGATGCTCCTGAAGACCCAAATTTTCAATTTCCTTTTTTGTTATAATTAGAAATCTATGAATTTCTTTAGAACAAAGGAGAGGGACAGTGCTAGGTTGGGACCATTGTTGGGCCCGAGAAACCAGTGGAAGGCAAGTGAGGAATAAGTAGTTAAAACATGGGTTTTAAAAATGTGAGTTATATTAACATTTCAAAAGAATTAGGACAATGTCAAATGGGAAAAAATGATTGAATGAGTGGCTGTTCTAGCAACTGATCTTATATTGATGAAGTTCTCAAAAATTGAAATTTCGTTTCAATTGTAGGTGTCAGCGAAGCTCCCAATGCCCTATGTGCTGGCAACCCATCAGCTTGAAGGATCCCACTGGGTTAGTATTTTGTTACTGTTCCTGATATTCCATTGATTCATATGACTATTAGATAATGATAAGGTCTTCATTTTGTGTGTATTTACAATTTTACAGCCAGGAACTGCTAGAGGCAGTAGAACAAGAGAGAAGTATTAGGTCGAATCCACCTCGAAATACCACAATATTTCATCATCCAACTCTTGGGGATTTTGAGTTGCAGCATGTTTGTATTCTATCTTTGTTCTTTATCATCATTAAGTCAAATGTAGTATAAACCTACCAAAACAGGAGATTCTTATTCAATTTTTCTTTTTCTTTTTTTTTCCTTTTCAATTTTGCTCCTGATGTAGTTACCTATGGGTGTAAATGATGCTGAACTTGAAGAGCGTATAATCCAGCACTTAGCTGCTGCTGCCGCAATGGGTCGGGCACGCCACATTGCTAGAAGGGAAGGACAAAGGAATAGGTCATCAGCTCAAGGTCGTCCACAATACCTGGTCTTCTCTACCAATCCTAATGCACCTCAGGCTCATGCTTCTTCTTCCCCTGATCAGATGGGAGAAGGTGAACCATCTCCTTCAATTGCAGTAACTTTCCCGTCGCCTCCTATGAATAGGGAAGAATCTTCTCAAGTAACCACTCCTGTACATTCGTCACAATCTGGTTCTGTTTCTGCATCAGCATCTGGATCTAGTAATTCGGCTCTGAATCAACAAGGGTCTTCCATGAGCAATAGGTACTAGATTCTTCAGTTTGGTTAGGATATATGTTGGTGCATAAAATCGCATATATCTTGTTATCTTATCATCATTTTCCTTTAGGAGGTCGCCTAGTCAGTCATCCCCAAGTACCCAAGATAGAGCTGGACCATCAGACTTGCAATCCTTTTCAGAATCTCTGAAATCTCGATTTAATGCAGTATCAACGAGGTATTAATATGCTTTAACCTTTGCCATTTAATTATTCCTTCTGAATGAGTCACCCCCCCCCCCCCCCCCTCTTCGGCCGCCATAAAAAAAAGACAAGTCTTTCTTGTTTCATAAACATCACAAGTATTGTTTCTCATTTTAAATTAGATACAAAGAGTCAATTTCAAAGAGCACAAGAGGTTGGAAGGAGAGGTTGTTCTCTCGCAATGCTTCCATGGCAGATCTTGGTTCAGAAGTTAAAAGAGAGGTTAATGCGGGGATCGCAACTGTATCACGCATGATGGAGCGTCTGGAAACAAAAGACGATAACACAATTAATGAGGCTTCTGTGTCAAATAGTTTAGACAGTCCGGTTTCTGAATCAGACAATCGGCGGATATCAGAAAGGGGTGGTGAAAATTCTGTAAATGACCACAATAGACTGGCTGCCTGTACTGCAGGTTCTAGTTCAAATTAGGCATTCTTCAGCAATTGCATTAACTCAAAGAAGTTCTTTATATGAGGTAAGTCTTATGAATTGAATTTTGTATGCATTGAAGAACTCGATATGTAGTTTTTGTGTTTTCCCTTTCTCAAGCCACTTGGATATTTTTCCTGTAATGTTCTTTTCTTTTCTTTTCTTTTTATTTGGTTTATTTTTCTCTTTTGTCTTTTGGGTCTCCATGTTTTTTGCATTCGTGTCTTATTCTCAAGTTGGTTAATGTATTTATTTGCTTATCTTGATGAATTATATTGGTGTTTGATTCGTGTGTGGTCTTTGCGTTTTTTTCTCTGTATTGTGGCTTCATATTTTAACTTTTTGGTAGTGTGGAAGAAATAGGCATGAATTTCTTTGGGAGTTCAAGATTTGTGCGAGGGAGGTGAAAGGTTGTTTTATGATCTTATGTGTATTCTATACATGCCTTTTTGTGTGGACTGTTTCCTTGGCAGAAGCTGCACTAATGATGTTCTTGCATATAGGAGCATTTTCTCTTCACGTATCATGGTAAAAAAACAAATATTCTTCACCAGAAGCTCTCTTAGCTGAATGCGGAACCTTGTGGTTTGCATCTCGAGCTGAGGAATTTTGTGTTTCTTAATGTTAGAGGTCGTTCATTGTTAATGTAGTAATGTACCTTTGAATAAGGTTGCAGCAGCTACCTTTGGAAGGGCTAGAAAAAAACAATTTAAGATTTATATAGGTTCCAAGTAATGAAAGCTAAGATATCGGTCTTGTAGAGCTGGGGTATTCATAAGTTGGAGGCCAATTTGGTAATCGGTTAACAGTCGGATGGCTTTTTGGTGTTTGTGGATGGAATGTGATTGTATACCTTAAGAGGAGTTGATATGCTTCATCTTTGAAACTTATGCACACCAAAATATACACAAGCTAGTAGACTTCTTTGTCCCTTTCATTTTCATCAACTTCGTGTATTGCATGGTTTTATTTAAGATGAATTAGGGCCAAATTTAAGAAGGGGTGTCATTGTTGTATTAGTTGCGCAATCTATCCCGGTCCTATTCAGTTAACATCTTATAATTTTTCCTAGATATCTATATCAGGAATGATCTATGGGAGTACCATCAATGAAATCAAATACCAAGTTACTTAAAGCCCTCACCTCGATTTCCATGGACAAGTGGCATTTGACCCGAGTTTCAAGGTCTCTTACCCTGTGCTGGACGAGGGACTTTCAAAGTACCAAGGATCTTTAGACACAACCACAATGCACTACTGAAGCACTACAACGCTAAATGCAGTATAAAGACAGTAAACAAGGGACTTACAAAATGACACCTTTGAAGGAGTTATTTGATAGTTCTCTGAGTGTATCGAGTCTTGATTCTTGTCATTTCATATTCCTCTTGTCTACTTTTTGTAGGGATCAGCCTATGTTCTGTGTAACTTTGAAGTCTTTCATCCAAACACAGGTTAGGGATAAGGTCCTCAAGGACAGTCAGAACTCAGCGACCGTTGAATTGATTGTTGTGCAATGATTGAGACTTTAGTTGATTGCAAATTGCACCAAGCACCTGGTGATGGTAAAAAATGAAACAAAGAACCTTTTATTGGGAAAATCTCTGCCCTTTGTGAGGGAATTATTTAATGAACCCCATGACTAACATGCGGCTTTTACTATATCATGCAACATTTAGATGTGCTGCCTCTTACTGAAGAGTGAGGATTTTCATTCTTTTATTGGCTTTTTACTCTGTATATTTGAGTTCATTACTCTTGCCATCTTTCTTAACTAGTGATTACAGTATCTTCTGTTGTCTCGTCTGCCAAAGATTTGATTTGCTTGGTAAACCACGACCTTACAAACAGCTACTCATTTAAATGCAGGTGGAATCGCCCCTTTGAGCTACCAGAGCCCTGTGGATATGATGCTTTGCCATCGTCATCGTCTTCCAGTGGATGGTCTGTTTACGTTTGGAAAGAGCATTGGTTTGCTGATTAAGATCTGATTCAGAATAAAGAAACCATAGAGTAAATGCTCTACTTTTTAAGCCTGAATGCCATTATCTGCTTGTAAATTGCTTTATCCTATAACTTATTTATGAATATACTTCTGTCGTACATGTTAGGTGTCTTTGAATCATACATACATACATGTAGACAATTCACTTTTATATGGGATTATACAGTAATTTTCTTCGTGTTGTGGGTCCTTTGAATATTTTTCATTCTTCTGCCAAATTATGTAAGGACTGAACTTAATGTTGTGGCACTATGCACAACAGCATCAAATTGTCGAAATGTCTGTCATTGGGCTAGTGCAAGTGTAAATAGGATGCGCTGACGAGCAAGTCGGTGCCAAAGTGATCATTGTTGAACTAAATAGTATATCATAGGATGATTATGCATCCCTATTGGATTTGAGATGTGAGATTAGTTGCATATTGCATTCTCTTCTTATATAACACTACGTAAATCCTATATATTACACTGATGCCACTGTAATAAGGCTCTTACGACGTCTCTGTGTCTTTGCCCTTGCCCTAAACTTATAGGGGTTCTATGTATTTGCCCATGCCCAAAATTTGGTTGTCGTTAGTAGCTGTTGTCGTGCCTGTACTCGGTTTGCTTGCCGTGAGCCATACCCTAATTTTCCTTAATAGGTTTTGTATTTATTTTTATGGTTCCGATTCCGGTTTTACCAAGGTTGTCGAAATGTCTACCAGCGGGAAATACGAGATCAGTAGGGATTTTGGGCTACTAGTGATTTCCAAAATCCCTACTGGTCTCGTGGTTCCCGCTTGACAATCACTGGATGTTGCATGGTGGGACATATCATTTGAGGGAAAAAAACCTTGGTCCGAACGAATATGATGAAACTTATGCTAGTTGAGAGGAAGATGGTTGTTTGAGGCGTGTTTCGATCCTTAATTTCATCCCGGATTCTTGGCACATTGTTGAAACGTTGCCCAACTGCACATGTTGTGTGGAAGTTTGCTCGGTAGGCTTATGTCGTAACCACAATCGCTCGAAGTTGTTGCAACAAATTCGTCACTAGTCAAATTGGTGAACTCATGAGAAACTGTTGGCTATTTAGAGGCAATTGAGTATTTGCTTCCAAGCAAGCTTACCAACTTTTAGCTCGTTTAGAAGTGTTTTTAGAATGACTGAAAGTGTTTTTGGTGAACTTTTGGATTTTAAAAGCACTTCAAGTGCTTTTTGGAAGAAACATCATACATGTGCTTCTTGCTAGAAACACTTTAAGTGCTTTTCTAGGATCCACTCAGATTTTTCCTAATGATTGGTTTCAAAAACATTTTTATTAAAGCACTTTCTGATATTTTAATAGCAGTTTACATCAAGTTTTATTTTTGGGCACATAATTAAATTTATATATTTCTCTAAGACACCCAAGTAAATTTACAATAAGATAAATTAGGTTCTCATTCTTCATTTTTCTTTCTTATTAATTGAAACTTGGTTTCTTTTCATTTTTGAATGTCCTTCGACATTTGTGCACATCAATACTCTTAAAATTGATGGCAAAAGCTATGGAGACCCATCGCATTAAGAAATTGGAGAAACAATGACTTTTTCTTCTTTTATTATAAGCTAAAGCACTACTCAAGAGAGAGAGAGAGAGAGAGAGAGAGAGAGAGTTGTCTGGTGGCCGCAACACCCTAAAATGATTTGGCTCCAAAACCTAACTTAGTTGTGTATTTTAGTAACTTTCAACAATGGGATACAATGGCCATTAAAATAAAACAATTTGTGAGTGTCCAGATATACAAAATGGTTGTACAAAAATCACTCTATTAACATTTAGGTTTATTTTATTGTTTGAATTTTAGCCCAGTCCATTAGAATGAGGTTTTGTTTTCTTGCTTAGTGATTATAGTGGGTTTATTATAAATAGACGCTTAGTGATTCAGTTGAGAATAAATAACTTAAAACCTAAGTTTATAACCGTTTCAGCATTCTCGGCTTTTTATTTTTTATAATATCCGTAATTTCATACTTTGTTTGTTTGTCTGTATTCTGATTTTCAAACTTCTTATTTACATAGGAAAATGTCATTGGGCTCAGAGATGTAGCTCAATACTTAAAACCCGGAGTTAATGATATTTGGGCAATTGTTATGAAAGAAATGAGCTGTGTAGAAGGCCCAAAACGTTTTAGACTTGTGAAAGATGTCATTAGCTCAGCCCACGCTTTCAACCGATGAATCAATTTTCGCAAAAGGTGCTTTTGCATGTACGGCTGGAACAGCAGCAAAACCAATAGCACGATTAAGCTAAATTAACCTCTAACCACCCAACCTTCCTTGCGTTACCATCAAATCTTTTTTTTTTCGACGCTTTGAGTATCTTTAAATGAGATGTAAAAAATTCACATAAAAAATAATAGTAAAAAAGACATCATTAGTATTTTCTAATCGAAATGCCAATTCTTATGTGCTATTACGTGAAATGAGTGTAAATGTGGTTACTGTCAAATATTAATAGCAGCTTCAAATTCATTTTTAAGTGATTGATAAATTTTTTCATCATTGTTTTTTGTTCTAAAATATTTATCACAACTTTAAAAAGTAAATAATGTGACAAATAATAGTTTAATTTGACATATCGGACGGAGAACAAAACTTAAAAAAAATACTAATCAATAAAAATTATCTAGTTTGAAAACAAAACCAAGTAAAATTCTTGTTTGGCATAATGGCATGTGTTTGCCGTGAAAAAGCAATGTTTGAAAAGAGCGAAACGGTAATACAAGAGTAGACCACAAGAAACTTTCAGTAGAAACATGCTTCTCATTCATGTCAAGGTGCCCCCATTTTGCCGAGTAAAAATTGCTGTGATATTTCTCATGCAGCTTCTCAGGTTACCTCTGTCTGAATGGCCTTCGCTCCCAACTCTGTGGAATACGTCCTCCCCACTCTGCAGCCTGCAGATAGTTGTATCTATTTTGGCACGAGAGACTCTCTTCGTGTTGTTGACTTTTTACTATTTTGAAAACTAAGAGGCATGAAAGTTTTATTTGTATAGTCCATGTCTTCTGGTCCATTTAGCTTGTAAGTTCAGCATGACTGTGACGTTAGTAGTGGAAAAAAATCATGCTAATGCAGATTCGATCTACATTGATCCCCTTCACCCCTTACAACTAATAATTTAACCCACGAACATTATTGTTCGTAAAAGAAAACAGCTTAATATGGTTTATCATTCTTCTACGTTTTACTTTGTGACAGTACAAATCTTATCCAAGTTCCTCGGTCATCGTTTATTTGATACTAGACCTGGCAAACGGGTCGTGTCTGTCGTGTTCGTGTTGTTTTCGTGTAACACCTGTTATCTTAACGGGTTGTGTTGTGTCATACCCGTTATCTTAACGGGTCCTTAACAGGTCTGGTCACTTTACCCAACGGGTAAAGTGACCCGACCCATTATGACCCGTTAAGAAAAATGTATTTTTTTCCTTCTTAAATTTGCACATACCACACATTGCCACATAAATATTACTTCAAAATATTAAAACACATTTGTCGTTTAAGTACTACATCTACACTTGAAAATAAGAATAATCAACAAACATTCATACACTACTAATCTATTACAAAATATTAAATGTGCAAGGATATGCAAAATGAAAGAGTTTTTGTTTTCAAGGTTGTGAAACCTTTCTAAAAAATTTAAACCTTGCCAATGGAACTCAAAGCTTGCATGTTATTCCTTTTACAAAATCCTCAATTTTCATCAATCATCATGACATAAGATTTTGTGGTATCCACTAGTGTAAATATTTTAAATTGAAGATTGAATTCATTCATTGTATTCATATAGGGTCAAGGAGTGTAGCTGTAAAAAATCATCAAAATCAGAGTTAAAATAATCGTTAAATCGTGATTTTTCGTTGATAACAATTGAAAAGTTTTGTCCCGTTGCTTGATATTTGAATGTTTGTTTTTTGAAATTTTTGGCATATGCGATCTCGAAGTATATACAAACATGTTTGACGGTTGGATTGTTGAAACTAGTTTCATAGAATGCGTATCCCATCAAAACAATAGATTCACTAACACTTAAGAGTTTGTTTATACTTTCATTAAGTACAACATGAGATTTTGTGGTATCCACTAGTGTAAATATTTTAAATTGAAGATCAAGTTCATTCATTGTATTCGTATAGGGGCAAGGAGTGTAGCTGTAAAAAATCATCAAAATCGGAGTTAAAATAACCGTTAAATCGTGATTTTTCATTGATAACCGTCGAAAAGTTTTGTCCTGTTACTTGATCTTTGAATGTTTGTTTTCTGTGATTTTTAGTGTATGCGATCTCGAAGCATATACAAACAAGTTTGACGGTTCGATCGATGAAATTAGTTTCGTAGAATGCGTATCCCATCAAAATGATAAATTCACTAACACTTGAGAGTTTATTCATACTTTCATTAAATATAACATAAGATTTTTTGATATCCACTAGTGTAAATATTTTAAATTGAAGATCGAGTTAATTCAATGTATTCGCATAGGGTTAAGGAGTGTAGCTGTAAAAAATCATCAAAATCGAAGTTAAAATAACCGTTAAATCGTGATTTTTCATTGATAACCGTCGAAAAGTTTTCTCCCGTTACTTGATCTCTGAATGTTTGCTTTTTGCAATTTTTGGCATATGCGATCTCGAAGTATATACAAACATATTTGACGGTTGGATTGTTGAAACTAGTTTCGTAGAATGCGTATCCCATCAAAACAATAGATTCACTAACACTTAAGAGTTTGTTTATACTTTCATTAAGTACAACATAAGATTTTGTAATATCCACTAGTGTAAATATTTTAAATTGAAGATCGATTTCATTCATTGTATTCATATAAGGTCAAGGAGTATAGCTGTAAAAAATCATCAAAATCGGAGTTAAATTAGCCGTTAAATTGTGATTTTTCGTTGATAACCGTCAAAAAGTTTTGTCCCGTTACTTGATCTTTGAATGTTTGTTTTTTGTGATGTTTAGTGCATGCGATCTCGAAGCATATACAAACAAGTTTGACGGTTGGATCGTTGAAATTAGTTTCGTAGAATGCATATCCCATCAAAAGGATAAATTCACTAACATTTAAGAGTTTATTCATACTTTCATTAAGTATAACATAAAATTTTGTGGTATCCACTAGTGTAAATATTTTAAATTGAAGATCGAGTTCATTCATTATATTCATATAGGGTCAAGGACTGTAACTATAAAAAATCATCAAAATCGGAGTTAAAATAACCGTTAAATCGTGATTTTTTGTTGATAATCGTCAAAAAGTTTAGTCCCGTTACTTAATATCTGAATGTTTGTTTTTTGCAATTTTTGACATATGCGATCTCAAAGCATATACAAACATGTTTAACGGTTGGATCGTTGAAACTAGTTTCGTAGAATGCATATCCCATCAAAACAATAGATTCACTAACACTTGAGAGTTTATTCATACTTTCATTAAGTATAACATAAGATTTTGTGGTATCCACTAGTTTAAATATTTTAAATTGAAGATCGAGTTTATTCATTGTATTCATATAGGGTCAAGGAGTGTAGCTATAAAAAATCATCAAAATCATAGTTAAAATAACCATTAAATCGTGATTTTTCGTTGATAACCGTCGAAAAGTTTTGTCCCGTTACTTGATATCTAAATGTTTGTTTTTTGCAATTTTTGGCGTATGCGATCGCAAAATATATACAAACAAGTTTGACAGTTGGATCGTTGAAACTAGTTTCGTAGAATGCGTATCCCATCAAAATAATAGATTCACTGACACTTAAGAGTTTATTCATACTTTCATTAAATATAACATAAGATTTTGTGTTATCCACTGCTGTAAATATTTTAAATTGAAGATCGAGTTCATTAATTGTATTCATATAGGGTCAAGGAGTGTAGCTATAAAAAATCATTAAAATCGGAGTTAAAATAACCGTTAAATCGTGATTTTTCGTTGATAACCGTCGAAAAGTTTTGTCCAGTTACTTGATCTCTTAATGTTTGTTGTTTGCGATTTTTTGCTGATGCGATCTCGATGCATATACAAACAAGTTTGACGGTTGGATTGTTCAAATTAGTTTTGTAGAATTTGTATCCCATCAAGTTCAATGGTGTCTATATACATATATTTATTAAGTAGATTTAAATTTATTTATTTTGTACGTATAACACTTAAGAAATTAAATGGTATGTATATTTAAGTCGATTCAGTGGTCACCAATTTTTAATATTTAATTTAATATATATATATATATATATATATATATATATATATATATATATAATTATTGTAGTTTTTAGGGGTATAAAATTGTTAAATTAATATATAATTATTATAATATTTTTTTAGGGTTATAAAATTATAAAATTAATATTTTGCTTATCGTGTATCGTGTTACCCACGTGTATACCCGAACAAACCTGTTATCTTAACAGGTGCTTATCGGGTTACTTGATAACGACCCGATTCGTTATCGTGTCGACCCGAACACCTGTTAATTTCGTGTCGTGTCGTGTCGGGTTATCGGGTCGTGTCAATAATTGCTAGGCCTATTTGATACTATAGTTGTCATTGAATAAGAAAAGTCCATTATACTGCCATATTTTTCTTAGATGAAGACGAGGCATAGAGCTGGTTTGGTATTACTGTGCTTTGAAAAAAAACTATTTCTACTGTGCTGTGAAAATAAGCTCATTTTTGCTGCTTCACGTTTTTAGCTTTTTTTTTCACCCACAACTGTGAAAATAAGCTGTTTTCAAATGTTTACCATACACCTTTTTAAGCTCAACTTTTTTTTATATCCACTTTATAAAAACACCTCAGTACCAGACCAGTACATAGTCTGTTCGATTCTTTTATGATCTCGCCCCAGGATAAGGGAAGTGAAAGTCATATTCTGAAGTGGCGGAGTCTGGAACTTCTCAAATGAGGCGCGTTTTAATTGTGATACCTATCACAAATAAAGCGCTCTTCCAAGATAACGTACATAGCATCCATAACGTCTACCTTAACACAGAAACATTTTCAGCACACAAAATCCATCGAAATTTGCAGAGTTCAAACTGAATAGGGAAGTAGAAGCTGAAAGACCACAAAGTGTTGCAGTGCTATCGGATTGATTTTGAGAAAGGAGCCCAAAGTAAAACAAATCTCGACAAAGCTAAAAGTGAACCCAAATTTTTCCCATTACATTTGTCAACACAGGTGTGTTTGATTCTTATTGTAAAACTGGAACATTGGTTACTATCTTTGCTTCCGAGAGGAAGCCAAGTTTAAGACCATCTCTCGTTCTTGTCCTGCCACCACTCGAGGAACTTGGTTTGTGCAGCCAAGGTGTCCAACCTGTAAAGTTGCAGCCAGTGGTTCGCAACTTCCTGTCCATATGTCCAACCAAAAACACCTCCAGCAAGAAGGGACAGTCCAGCACCTGTAAAATGCAAAAGGGTTCATAAACCAGATTTTCTAAAACCTATCGTCCATTGTTATAATTCTGATTCAAACACGAAGATTTGAAATTAAAATGCAGACTGATGTCACTAAGCAATATCACTCATCTGCTACAATACAACATAGTAAGGTCGGAATGCGGTTGATTTTACCATGACATGTTACTAACATCTTCACAATCTATAATGTTATACATGACCAGAAGCTCACTCAGATAGACAAAGAAATAGTCGGATCATAACCTTCCACTGCTTTATGATTATCTACCAAAGCATGAACGCTTAATCTTAATTTGTTTTCAACAACAAAGGCTACAGATTACTTGAAGTCCGGCTGTTGGAAAGGGGAACAGTTAAAACAGAAAACAATACAAAAAACAAGATTATGACGAAAATTTCTTCCACTGCTTACGGACCATGAGATTACAGGACACTACAAAGTAACTTTACTGAAAACATGGCACACCCATGTACACCAGAAGCATACGGAAACCAATAAAGGAAAGGGTAAAATATGTGTACTAAGTATATCCAAATTTATTTCCAGGATATAGATAAACAATGCAGGCCAAGTGGAACAGAAGAAACGTCAGGAAGAAATAATGAACTATTCATATGATATTTTCTTTTGCCACTGATAGAAATGAATGTCAGACCATTGTTTCGTACCTGGTTATAAGAATTAGCATTTTCCTGCGTAGCATTTTTTGCCACTGAACATGACATAATACAGCAATAAGATGTGTTGATGTGTCCAAGTATTATGTGTCTTTAATTCATCCACAAATTTGAAGCGTTGTTTAAAGAAAATGTTGGACTTTAAAACAAAAAAAATATCAAGCAGAATTGAAGAAATGTTGAAATGTTTAGAGATTCAACTGATAGCCAGCTTAATTATTAAGGTAAAAACAAGAAACCAAACACATCACATCCCTGTGCAGTACTTGTTCATATAGAATCGTAAAAAGTGAACACCTAAAAGAAAGAGGCAACAGGTTACCATGTAAACTCCTTGAATATCTCCACGCAAAGCCAGCAGTTGATACTGCTCCAATAACACTTCCTGCAAGACCAAATTTCACTGCTTCCCTAGCAGTCTTCAGCTGAAAAATAAAAGCATGTTAACTCAGCTATTTAAAAAAAACTGACCATCTTAGCTGTACAGAAATGCATCATTGAACCATAAGAGGATTACAGGTACAATAACTAGGTTACTGGACAATAATATAATACAACATACAAAGATAGGAAGCGAAGGCAGAGTCAAGATTACCAAATGGTATTTCATTGCATTTGGAAATTAGTCATTTTTGTCTAGGACACTAAATCCAAAGCCCCTACTTAAGCAGTTGGAGAAAGAATAAACAAGAAAAGTAAATTATAAAAGGTAAAGAAAATCTGATATGCTTTTCCACTTCATTTTTGCTGCACTTCAGGCTGAGGTCTGTGGCGACATAACTAGACATATGGAAAGATACCAAAAGAAGAGTAGCAATTTAGACGTGTTTCTTTTCCCAAACTGGAAATACATCACACGTTTTGGAAGTGAACCTCAACAATTTGCACGGTCAAGACTGGTTAGTTGTTTCCTTGCTTGCGCTGCTAACTACACTAAATTTCTTGAAAATCAAGAATCTTAGAATACATGACAGAAAATTAAAAAGAAGAGCTCTCCAGCCACATAGTTCTTTGCATTCTCCACTAGTTCATGCGCCTCTGTTTGATTTTAGAGTCGTTATTTTTTCTCTTCAACAAATCATTAAACTACAATTCAAAACCAAACACAGTGCATGTCTCTCTTATTTTGATTACTTTCATGCCAAAAGAGCAGCAGTGTCGAATCAAATCCAGTGCAAGTTTCAAAAGTTTCATTCATTGTTTTCCCTTAAGCAATTTACACACCACGCCCGTAGACCATCCATACATTAAAACACCAACCTTACTGAATAGTAATCTGAAAGGCACCAAGCATAGATAGTATGTGAAAAAATAATGAAACGAAAGCCGCAGAAAAACCATACCCAGATGAATACCACCAACTCAAAACCAAAATCATCTCGGAAACAGAAAATACAAAACCTTCACATCCAGAAATTAGACACACCTCCACCAAGAGATTGAGCACTCGAACATCAATGACAGAAAGGGGCACAGCTCAATAATTAAATCAAGGAGAAACATAAACAAATACCCAGATGACAAAACAGCAAAAAGATCAAAAGGAAAACAAAAATACAAACACCCAGATCCACAGGGGTCACAAAAACACGAAATCAAAGAAACCCATTTACCATTAAAACTTATAAACTGAAAAGAACGAAAAAAAACAGAAGGGTGAGAAATTACAGCGGGGCCATGAACAGGGTCGAGAGCAATGAAGACTTCGACGTCGGAGTCGGACCAGGGAGGAAGGGGCTTGTCCCGCTTAACGAACTTGGAGTAGTTGGTGAGGAAGGAGAATCGTTCGCACCAGAAATCCTTGTAACCCTCCCAATGCTCACTGACGAAGGACTTAGAAAGAGGGGATGATGAAGAATCAGTCATTGCTGCTGCTGCTGAAATCTTACTGTCGCTCAGCTCTTAAATTTGTTTGTTCGTGGGGAGGGTTTTCCGTCTGTCCGATCACAAAATGTACGCGACTAAACTAATCTGGGCCATCAGTGGAAATCCAACGGGTGACAAACTTTGGCCTACCCTCTCTCTCTCTCTCCTGCCCCACCACTCTCTTCTCTCCCTTATTCCAGAATGGAACCGGATCCCCTTCTCCTGAGTTTTGTAAACTGAGTCTTTTGAGCAAATGATTCGGGCAGTTGAAATTTAATTCAACGGTTATAAATAGAGGGTCATTCTAAAAGTTATAATAATTGTAGCCGTTGAATCAAATTTCAACGATTCGGATCCTTTGCTCAGGAAGCTTAGTTTACAATGCTCAGAAAGGGATCCGGTTCCTTCCAGAATTATAGAGTAACTACATCAATGGTCTCTCAATTTTGACTGAATTGGAGCAAAAGTCTTTCAACTAAAAATTCATAACTAATAGTTCTTAATGCATCAAAATGTTCATTTATAGTCCTTTTCATCAAGTCTATCAAATTTTTCGTCAAAATTAGTCACATGCCACACATGTGAGGCTAAATTAAGGGACAAATATGAAAAAAAAAAAAAAATTGTAGTAATGTTCCCTAAGCTTTAACTCAATTATAGTAACTGTCCCTTAATTCTTGTCCAATTGGAGAAATAGTCCCTCAATTTCAACCCAATTGTAGCAATAGTCATTCCACCATGACCTATTTAATGAAAGTTCTGACGTAGTTAACAAAAATGATCATGCTGCATGTTTTGATGAATTAAATGACTAATAGTCTTTGTCCAAAAAAAAAAAGACTAAGGGTAAATTAAACTTTACCATTTCAGATTTGAGGTCTATTGCAACCTCATATAATATCTTCAAAAAATTTCACTTTCATACCTTATGTACTATTTGATTTCAATATAATACATCCGTTATATTTTCCATCCATTGGTTTATTAAAAACTAACATGGCTGCCACATTTGTGCCACGTGACAAAAAAAATAATTTTTTATGCATTTAAAATATAATAATAATTTACCTTATTCAAAATTCATAAAAAAAAAAAAAAAAAAAAAAACTGAAACCCATCTTCCCTCCTGACCCAGCTTCTCCCTCTCCTCCACTCTATTCACCTCCCCTCCCATCCAAAAAACCCACCCCACCCCTACCTCAACTTCTTGCAAAGGGCTAGTTGCTCCTATAACGATCGGGAACCGGTCGGCTTCAACGGCAAGTCCAAAACTATACGAAAGAGGACGGAGCATGAGTTCGACAATTTCGATAGGAGGAAGGGAATTGATCGATACAATAGAGATGGCGGAGGGCACAATCGTAATTTGATGCACCGGTCTAAAAGCTTATTCGTGTTGAGGAGGTCACCAACAGAGTTTCCGAAAAGGTTTCAATTGGAGCAGGATAGGTCCAGGCGCGAAGACAGCGGGGGCGGAGCGTTGTTATGGCGGAGATTCAAGAACGAGTTTGAGGAGAGAGGATGAGGGAAGGGGTTGAGGGACATGAGGTCGTTGACGTGGTTGAATTCGAGGGATTCGGGGAGCGAGCAGTCTAGGGTTAGGTCTCTGGGGAGGTGGGGGTAGGATGGGGGGTTTGCAGGGGAGGTGGGGGTGGTGTGGGATGAGGTGGGTTTTTGGATGGGAGGGGAATTGAAGAGAGTGGAGGAGAGGGAGGTGGATTGGGGGAGGGGGAATGGGTTCCTGGGTTCCAATTTTCTTTTTAATAGGGTAAAATTATTGTAATATTTTTAATGCATAGAAAATTATTTTTTTTACCACGTCAGTCCTTACCGGACCAATAAATGGAAAATGTAACGCATGTATTATATTGATATAAAATAGTACGTGAGGTATGAAAGTAAAATTTTTTGAAGATGTTGTATAAGATTTCAATAGACCTCAAACTTGAGGTGGTAAAATAGAATTTACCAAATGACTAATAGTCATGAATTTTTATTTGAATTACAAACACTACAATTGTATTAATATTGAGGAACCATTATAACAATTTTCTCATAATTCTAATTGATGTGTTATAAACTAGCACTCAAATTAAACTCTCTTGTTGACAATTATAGTAAAGATGCAAGTAGAGATCGTTTTAGACCGGGGATTAGGAGGGATTACTAATCTACTTAAAACTAACTTTAAAAATAAAACTAGGCTAGAAAACACTTAACTAGACTTATATGACTCAAAACAAACTAAAGAGACTCAAAACAGCACAAAACAATAAAAAAGACTCAAACTAGACACTAGGACTTACTTTGGACGAATTCTAACTTTAACTTGACTCAAAACACTTAAAAACACAAAATGGACATATTCTAGCTAATTTGACACAACAAAGTAAAGGAGATTGTGTTTTTGATGAATTTGAAGTAAAAACAAGTAAATTGCAGAAACAAACTAAGTTTAATATGAAATTGGGTGAATTAATGGGTGATAAGCTAGCTAGAGGGTCCTTCTCCACACATGACACACTTGCATACAAATTGATTTCCAGTTGCTTTTTCAATAAACCATGAACCTCAACACCCAAGATTAACCGTGACATCACTAATTAACCCTCAGATTTTCCTTAAGTCATTGAATTGGATGGAATACGCATCGGCAACCAAATTATTCTTCAATAGTTCCCTACATGAACATCATAATAGAGATACAATCAAAGATCATTAAGCTTTGTGAAAATCATAAGCATTGACAAGGCATTCGTAACTATGACATCATGATACTCATGCTAGGAATTCAACTTAACACGATCGTGACCAACGACCTTCACTACTTGTGAATATAAGTTTGTAACGATTATGTGAAACTCCCTTATATTCTAGCATCAAATTCATGCATGCAAACTAAGTATGCATCCTTAATCAACATACAAGAATAAGTTCTTAATCCAACAGTTAAGTAAATTGCATTGACGATTTATGAAATCACAACTGGAAGTAATCAATTCATATTGCAAATATAATCATGGTTTCAAAGTCTCCTCTAGTTAAAACAAGTTTAGCTCCTCATGTTCACAATTAAACAAAGAAAAATTAAATTAAACATTGAAAACAAAGATTGAATACACCTAGAAATGCTCTAACAATCCAATCTTGAATGGCAAGCACGTTCTAGGGGTCTTCTCTCCCTTTTCCTTGCAAAATTACAACACAAGGATGTTTGGGTATGAAATTGGGTTGCGGTGGATGGATGGTGTGAATTCTGGTGGTAGAGGATGGATAATGGCTGAATGAATGAATGATGAATCTCTCCCTTTTTATGCGGCAGATTGTGTATATAGTTTAGGAAAAAGGCATAGAATTAATTAAATGTTTTAGGAAAGATTTGGACTCTAAATCCTCAAGGAAAAAGGGTAGTTAAAATCAGAATCCTAGGGGAAAAAGGGTAGGAAAGTTGCGGCAACACCTAGGGAGAGAGGGAAAGTGACTTCCTTGCAAGGCAAGGAAAGGGAAAGGGAGAATTGGTGTGGCATCCCTCTTCGACTAGGATTAGGGTTTCTAGAACTTATATTTAAGTGTTCTAAATCAATTAGGAATCCCCTTGATAGCTGGAACATAAGTAGGAAAGGATTAGGATTGACTAAGTCAAAATAAGGAAGTTTGACTCATGTTTCCTTCTTTGTGGTTGATTCCTTTTCTTCCAAGTCTGAATTAATTTCTTCCATCTCTTTAGCAGATTCCTAGCCTCCTTTGGTCTTCAATTTCGTCCATCCACCTTGCTCCAAGCATGTGCTAACCATTCCAAGCCCAAAACTGCTCCAAATTGCACTTTCTTGCCACTTTAGTCAATTGGACCTACAAACACACGAAAATAGCTTAAAATACTAAAATAACTAAGAACTAACTAAGTAAATGTAAGGAATTAAACTAACTAAGTTGCATAAATATGCTCCTATCACTAATTCAGCAATCACTCACTTTAAACCGTTAAACCCTTAATACTCCAACAACCGCAATGAAATCCAGTAGGAGATCGATCACTCCCCTGCTACTCAGGTGCCTACTTGATCCATCCATCCACTCCTCTCTATGTCCTTCGTTTTTTTTTCTTTCTAAATTTCCAACCTTTGTCGTATAGGCTTTGTTTGTTTGGTTTCTGAGCCGGAAACAAGGTATAAATGATTAATCATGAATTCCTTCTCCTTTTCAGGCGATTACAAAATTCAACTCCTTTCAAACCCACAACAATCTTATAGCCAAGGAGAACATTTTGCGCCAAATCCCCTGCAAATGCCAACAACGGCAACGTCTAGGAGACGAGTGTGAGTTCGTACCAAGAACAGTATAAGTAGCTGGAGAAGCTTGACTTCATGACCGCCACACTGCTCTCCCCCAGGCCCGGCCCTGAGGGTAGCCCAAGTAGGGGCCCGCCTAGGACCCCCACTTCGGAAGGGCCCCTAAAAAAATTTTATATCCTGTAATTAACATATAAATATAAAAAAAAAAAAGTAAAACAAAAATATCATAATTCATTTGCTAGTGCAGTGGAAATGTTGGCTTCATTTTTCTTTTGGGTGTTGAGTTCGAAACATGAAGCTGCCTTTCAGTCACTATATTTTTCTTAATTTTTCTTGTTTTTCAAATTTATTGTCAATCCATCTGTCCTAATCCCAATCCATCTGTCCAAATGCATATAAACTTATAAAACTCAAGTCTCGTTGCAATCTTTTTTCTTTCAACTTCTCATTCTCTCCATTTCATTTCTATCGAATGTTTAAACCAACTTCTCATTCTCATTCTCTCCATTTCTATTGAATGTTCAAACCAACTATCATATGGTCTTAAATATTGTACTTTAAGGTAATCAAAACTTTGAATTATATATTTTTCTTTTCAATAACTTTTTATTGAATGGATTGTTTTAATATTCAATTCGTTAGTGTGGTGTTGATTTTAGAAGAAAAAAAAAACACAAGAGAAACAATTGGCGTTGAATTTATTATACTTGTCAATCAAGTTTTATTGTTAAAACTCTCTTAATCATCAAGTTTTATTGTTCTTCAATTGACTGCAAACATTTAGTACATTTGTATCTAAAAACATGAATCGTGTAATATTTAAATAATGTTTGTATATTTATCTTCTTTTGATATTAATTTTTAATGATATTTGATGTGAAAATAGAGCTTTTTATGTATTTAGCAAATTCTTTTTTATACAAATCAATATACAAAGAACCGGAGAGCAGAGAATTTTAAGGCCCCACTTCGAAGGCTCACCCAGGGCCGACCCTGCTCTCCCCTCGAAAATTAAATTTGGGTATTGCTTTGCTTCAAATTTTCTGCTGTTTAGCGTTGTTTTCTCGTTCTTTTGATTGTCCTGAACGTTGGTATTGCTTTTCCTCTGATTGGAACTTGTGGGTCGTTTTCATTTCTCTTTGGCATTTCGTCGAACATATTGGGGCATATGTGTAGATAGGATATTTAGACCATCTCCTACCAAAATGGTTAAACATAGTTCGTCCAGAATTACAGCTTCTGAAAAAAATATTTAAAAATAAATAATGTCAGGTCATGCTCATATACCATCTTCAACCAAATGAGCTAAACATAGCCCTTTCAATAATTATTAGTTTTAAGTTTATACTTCAAATTTATTGGTTAATTTAGTTAAATTACCGTTATAGTCTAGCCATCGGTTGGAGATGAGTTTTTGAACAAATCAGAACATTTTTTGGCTTTCCAAATTTTGGGCAAATTAGGTCATTTTTTAGCTCTCTCCATTGGGGATGGCCTTATATAGCCGGTAGAATGTTGGATTGAAAAGTTTATTAAAGGGACCAAATGTTGGCAAAGGTGGTATTGAAAATTGGGTTTGAAGCCAGTTGCTAAGGCACTAGCTAGTGGCGTTCTTGTTTATTTGAAGTTGTTGAAGGATATCAAGATGTCCAGCAGTCCAAGTAAATATTGGTGCATGGGTAAAAGCTAAGTAAACCATCCATATTTTCGGGTCTTTAATTGTCAGAATTTTCGTATTGAGTTCAAAGAAATACAAAAGTTTAATGCTTAGGTCGAGCAGTGGAACAATCGAATAATGCAACCCGGAAATGGAAAGGGATTTTGTATATTCTCACCATTTTGCAGCAAAGCCTTTGTCCTTTTTTCCGTTTGTCTACGTTAGTTTTGCCTTAATTTCTGTGCGTGTGGCGTCGATTACTTTCTAAAGAAGCTGTTGATGAATATTTCCTTTTGGTACAACTATTCTTTTGTTGCCTGCCTTCCTTGGGTAGGTATCACGTTTGATATTTGGTTTTTCGTGTGGTTGCACATCACTATCTGAAAACTTATTTCATGTAACAGCTGTGTATCTGGTGGCTCAGTATGCTCGCTATGAAATTAGAAGAATGGAAGCGGTAACTAAACATTTATGTTAGCTTTAAATTGTGCATATGGTGTAAAGTCTCTATTGGATTTTGTGACATTATCTTCCATCATAGACCATCCTTAGGAATTTGTAATACTTGTTTCATGCATTGGATTTACAGTGACACTCCTTATGAATCTGTCGATTTTACAAAACAACTTTGCGGAAAGAAGTCGTATGCATTTTTACTGATACACTCATCTGGTTGGTTCATCATGCACGCATGTGCGCACACACACATACCCTGTCCGAATATTGAATCCTATAGAAATTTTTTTTTACTGAACTCCAAATTTCTTTCTTCTTCCATCGATGCTCATGAAAGTTTCATCTCAATGATTGGTTTCAAAGACGGTGCATTGTTTTCTAACACAGAAATATGATGATGTCAAGTTTGATAAGGGCATGTTTGGAAATTGAGCAAGGTATATACGAGTTTCACTAAAATGCTTTGATTTTTCCACCCACATTCGTTAAAAGAATGTTGGGGCAATCATATAAGAAATTCATCAGGCAAAATTAGTGCAAAATTTCCACTAGCATTAACACAGAACAGCACAGAGCTGTATTAGCTTTCATTTAAATCTTTCATTAATCTTAGGCAGCACCTATAGATTTCCAGAGTCGACAACAGTTCACGTTTATCGTTCATTGATCTTGAATGAGATGTTGCTATATGGTTGCTAATGCAAAAAACTTTACTGGGTTGCCGTTTATCTTTCTTCCTCTCACCAAAATCGCTATCTCAGGAACTGGAGAAGAAAAACAAGAAAGAAGTAGCAAAAGCAAAAGACGAACTAAACGCTACTGATGGAAAAAAGCACTGAAGGAAATTGGAAGAAGCACTGAAGGAAATTGTGGTCGAATCGAAGGCGCAAACTACCAGCAGGTTGACGAAGGATCACAAAGGAAGTAGTGGGAAGAAAAATGTTGTAACAGGGGCAACTAACACTAGTAGTTCAGACTCTAGCAAGCCTTCTGAGAAAGATCACTTCGGTAAACAGGGTTCTGGGAATCAAGACTGCCTCGGCAAAGAGAGGGTAAATGGTTGGCACCCGGTTCCTAATACTTCCTTGAAGGATAAGCAGGGCAAGATCGAAAGATGAAAGATGAAAGATGAAGTTCTCAGTTACTGTCTGTAATTTTGGTTGTAGCGTAGCATAGCAATAGGGAACACGTTGATTGAACGGTTTAAGTTGGTTTACAGGTGGGATTATGATGCGAATTCAATGTTCTTTACTCCATCAACCTTTCTGCTTGAAAAATGCAAGAACACTTTTGAAGAACTCTTTTCCAAGAAATGATTATTGGGAACATCTTGGAGACGATATGTTACCTATGAATGTGAGGTTGCTTTCAAACAATAGGAATCAGTCTGATATTTCAGTTCGGATTTGTTTGTTCTCCTTTGCTCACCGAGTGCGATCTGAAGTAGAAACTGTAACTTGTATCTTAGATCGCACTCCAGAGCAAAGGTGTAGAAACAAATGAGAAATGAAATGCCAGATTGATTCCTACTGTTTGAAAGCAACCATCACTACTCTATTTGTAACCTAGTTGGTAAGAGCATTCACTCTTGCATTTAAAGTATTCAGTTTGATTAGGCACACTATGTTTCAAATTAAGGGTTTGAAGCAAAAATAACAGATGTGTACTTGGTAACGTGCTCTTGTAAAAGAATTTTGGCTGGCAATGCTTTTTGGCACGGAATGTTGGGTGGTGAAGCATCAACACGTATATAAAATGGGTGTAGCAGAGAGGAGAATGCTTCATTGGATGTGTGGGCACACGAGAAAGGATAAGATTAGGAATGAGGATATCCGATGTAAAGTAGGAGTAGCCGAAATTGAAGGAAAGATAAGAGAAAATCGGTTATGGTGGTTTGGACATGTGAAGCGAAGGCCTACTGACGCTTCGGTTAAAAGATGCGATCATGGTACAGAGGTTCAGGGCTAGAGGGGTAGAGGAAGACCTAGGAAGACTTTGGAAGAGACTCTAAGAAAAAACTTAGAGTACTTGGATCTAACGGTTACGGAAGACTTGAAACAGAACCGAATGTAATGGCGTTCTAGGATTCATATAGTCGACCCCACTTAGTGGGTAAAGGCCTTGTTATTGTTATTGTTGTTTTTTTAGTACATCGATATTTTTACACTAGGCAGAAAGGGAGTTCGGCTAAGTCACACAATGGGCAACCCTTTTGTAGAAGAATTAAATGTTGAAGGAAAACATACCTTTTCTGAACAAGGTCATTACAGAGTTTCTTCTTATTTCAACCACAAGGTTGTTACAAACTTAGCACACGCACACGTTTACGTTCTGCAGTCCGTCTCCTACAATGACGATACAAGACAATCCCCGGTCCTATTCATTCTAACTCCTCCAAATGAGAAACATCGAGGAGAAAAGAGAGGGGATGACAAGCTAAAGGCTTGAACCTAATAGCAGAAACACCGAAACCTCTAGCATGATAATAAACAATCTTGTATTTAGGTAAACAAACACTTTTACGGTTTTTACCTCAATCTAAGTCATAGACTGCTATGAAGGGCATCAGAACACTCCCCATCCATAACTTTCCATCCTTTTCTTCAACTTCACTCACAGCTCTAACAACCTTCCCCTCGCTATCTTCCAATATTTGCAAAATCTTACCCTCTGGGCTGTATTTCACAACCACTGCATGCAGTCGGCCTCCAATGTGAAGCAGGAACTGAATCCGTGATGGAACTGGAAGCTTGAGTAAGAATTTCCTTAATTGTGGGAATGCAGCACAAATATGAGTGTACAAATTCCGGCGGCAGTGGAGTGCCACCCAAAATTCACCATTTTCGTTAGTTCTGACATTGTCTGGAAATCCTGGCAGCACTGCAAATACTTCTGAAGTTCCTGCTTTTTCACTTTTCAACCAGTACTTGCGTAATCTACAACATCAATAATGGAATGTGCTTTATAATTAAGTTCAAAATGATTCCTGAAGGTTTTTCATGAACAGATTAAGATAACTGCACTTGGTCCCAAGGCAACCAAATATATGTGTAAAATGAATCATGAAGACAAACAAGGGTCCATAACTCCTAGTCATGTATATCCTACTTATGCACGGACCGCACCTAGACGAGGGTTGAATTTGCATAGAGTGGTTGTAACCTGAGAAGTTAAATGTTTTAAAAAGAATATAAAAGCTCACCTGCCCACGGCTCCTTCACAAAAGAGAAAGAAGGAACCATCCTTGCTCAGGGACAGACCATTTGGAAATCGGATATTCCTCTGAAGAACAGTTGTTTCCTTTGTGGTTGGGTTGTATTTTAGAACCCTCCCAGTGTCCTCCCCGGAGAAAACCAATTGCATGAAGTTCCTGAATGAAATTACTTCTGTTAGAATCATGCATAGTGCTTCTCTTCCGTTAAGAATATAAATAAACAAGCAAAATTAAAAAAAAAAAAAAACAAAACAAAAAGAATGGTTCTTGGAAAAGAAAAACCAAAACATTCACACAATGTAGTTAGAACAGGGCCCAATATTTGTAAGAAGAATGATACTAGATGTCACCCACAGTAATGACTAATCTTTTGGTTTCATCTTTGACTGTTTGGTAACCAACCAACTAATGGAACGATGTATAGAAGCTGAAGATCCATTGACAGGCCCAGCAGAAGACAACTCAACTAATACAAAAAGAGATAAGGACTAATAAACATAAATACACAAACGATTGAATACCCCCAATATTCAGAAGGGGTCATTGATGTCAAATTGTTAATTCCATATCATATCAACAAGAGTACCAATCTCAAACCAATCACACTCAAAAGGAAAAGGTGTATCCCGCTGTGTATGCTGTTTCAGAAAGAACTTAAAGAAATGCATAGCCTACCTCCTCTGGTACATGGTGCTACTATCTGTAAAGTAAATATTCCCTTCTTCATCAATGTCAAGATCATTAGTAAACCTTAGCGGCACCCCTTCTGCCTCTGTCGTAAGTGAAGTTGCCAAACCACCTTCTGGCCCCACCTTCAACAGACCAAGATATGCATCTGCGATGTATAAATCACCTGTTTTCTTGTCAAAGCGTAGCCCCAGAGGCCTTCCGCAGATGTGCTCATTCTTCAAGTAACTCAAAGGTGATGGCTTTGGGCTACATATATCTGACCTGTATCCCGAAACAAAACAAACAAAGAAATTTATGATTCGAACAATAATAACTGAAAGAGAATAACCAAAAAACACAGCTGCAATATACTTAATTATTTTTCAAAATAATAAATACACGAAGACATCTCAAATTCAACGACGACATAACTAATTAGCTCATCATCCCTTCGTTGATAAGCGCAATTTCCATGATGAGATCTAGTTTCAATAGTTTGAAGCTCAATATATTGCATCTCTGGCAGTAACTAAGATTTTGAAGCTTTAAACGAAACCAACATTACAAATTGCTAGTTTGAAAATCGGGCTCCAAATGATCAACTATCATAATCACAAGCAATTGCATCCTTGAACTGAGAACGGAATTTCGCTTACATTAGACTACCAACCAACTAGCAAATAGAAATGATTCATGCATTTTTTTACTGTGCAATGTACTTTCTTCAACAAACACTACTAGTTATCACATTTCTTGCACAAAAAGTTATGACAACAGCAACCATCACAGAAGTATTTAACAACAATCACCATTACCAAAACTGAGTAAAACCCAGAGACCCAATTCCGAAATTCTCACCTGTGAGGCGAAGTATAGGCGAAATCAGTCCAAGCTTGGCCATTCCAGAACAAGACTCTGCCATCAGCAACGCCGGTGTAAGGTCCGCGGCCAAGCGGGTCAAAGGTGACGCTCTCAGGGCCTTGCACTTGGTTAAGGAACTTAATCTCCGATTTCTGCAGGAGGTTCTCGGTGTCTTTGTCTTCCGGAACCAAGGACCACGGCGGCATGTCCACCTTATGGGCTTGGAAGTCCGGGAATTCCACAATTGCACTGTGCTTAAAAGGGTCGATTCCGCAGTAGACAGCCACCAAAAGGAACAGAGCCGCCAGTACTCTGCTGGGCTTCATCGTCTCCCACCTCCGGTAGCAGCTAGAGAGAGAGAGAGAGATGTGACGATTTGAGAGAGAAGATGCCAAGTTTAAGAAAACGGGAAGAGGAAGTTGGAAGAAGGGTAGGTAGTACAATCAAGAGTGGTAGATAGGAGGTGTTTAGAGCCATGGCTTTCGTTTTTGGACCAAAATAACACCAATTTTCTGTCGTCTGTTGCAATTTTAAATTTGGTCAATATTGTTTGGTCCGCCCTATACAATTAAATTAAGTTGAAACGTTAGGATTACGGTGAGGTAAAGTGATATTGATATTCACTTGTTAATTATAGGTGTTAGGTTTGATTTTCGTAAAATATGAATTTGAACCACATGATACATAATAGATAATATTCGTTTGTTCATAAAAAAATTAAAAAATACTAGATGATGCGTGATAGATTTTAGAAAAACAATACTTTGAAGTTCTCGTTTTATGTAAATCGCTCAACTTAGAGATATATTCTACTCAATTGAGTACATTCATACATTATGAGAAATTTTTAGTATTTTTACAAAAACACAAGCCGATGCATCACATGTCATGATATAATGGAGGACTACAAAAAAAATATATCATGGCTTTTTTACACAAACCTCACAGCCAGGTGTTGGGGACTTTTAGGTCGAGGTGGACTTGGGCTTTGAGAATGTTCTCTAGTCTCCCTTGGTTCAGTTTCGTACCAAGTCCCGAAATATCTCAAAAGAGTTAGCTTGTCTTAGGAAATATCCTGGTTAGATCAACCACTCGAAGATAGCATGGTTTAGGCAAATAATGACTTGATCAAGAGAAGCGTGGTGCGGAAACTAGAAGTTCATTAGTTTAGCATGTTGAGAAAGAGAGTTGGCATGGTTTCATAGTGTTTTCTGGTAAATGATATGGGTTTCCTAGGGTGACATCAAGGCTTACGATGGCTGAGATGTTAGTGGAAAACTGTGGGAAACACTAACTTTGCATGGATGATGATTCTTGAGGCTTATAGGATATTTCTAGACTAATGAAATTCTTTGGGTATGTTTCCTGGGTGTTGCTTCTTGGCTTTGTCTCTCTTCATTTTCTCTCCCTATTTTCTATGTTACCTCTAATCCTCTTCATGCGTTCTACTTCCCCCTTCTCAAATGGTTTCTCCCTCCTTATGTAAGTGAAGGATCTTTCTTTAGGCTTCAAAGGAATCTCCTTTTCTGGCTTGTTCTTCCCTTCCTTTCTCCCTAGCTCTCCTATTATGCCTTTTTTGGTGTAAGATAATTGCACTATTGAGATTTACAGTTTGTTTCTTCCTGAGGCGCAGCTTTCCCAGGCCAGCTTTCTGCATGTGCTACTTTTGGTAGTGCGCCTCACGACTTTCACGCTTTTGTTGTCTATGCAGACTGGGAAGGGAAGGTTAGCATTAAATGCCTGACTTGCTGGATTTAGCATACATTTAATGCAAGAATCAGGTTTGGTCCTCACTAAAAGGTTGGCTTGCTAGGGAAAGAGGCAAACTAGGTTAATTCTCTCTCAAACTTACTCATGTGGAATACAAAGGTCATGGGCTTGGACTTTTGGGCTCCTAAGCAACCCAAAGTCTTCCACAATCTTGACTCCATGAAGGCCCAATGAACTTCCATAACCATCCACACCACAATTCACTTGATAAGCCCCCGACATGTGACTTGGGCTTAGCGTGAATAGTGACTAGCGTGACAAATAGGCATGGCGTGATCCGATCTAATTACCGTAGCATGGCATGTTCATAAATATATGTCTTCCTCGATCTAGCACCTTTGCATGTATTTGGTCTTGAATAGAGGCTTGCATGACAGTTGGGCTTCGAGGCTCGGTTGGGTTTGTGTATGACATTTTTGAGTCTCAACACCAAGTAATCATAAACACACCCTATTTAAAAATTAAATAAAAATTAAGAAGGTTTTTCTAACCCACGTTTCCCACTTCATCAACCCTCTCCCCTTCTTCCAAGTTCCACATCTAATTTTATTTTTATTTTGTTTAAGTATTTTTTCCTTAAAAAAGTAATATAAATATTTTTATAATAAATAATAGACAAAATTAATTACACACATATAAAGTGTGAGCATATGACTAGTATATATCAACAATATTTATCAAATATCTATGCCACGAACGACAACATTTGAATATCATCCATTTCGCCGCTGACAATGATAGTGAACATGTAGAAGAGGATGGCCCATAATGCAGCGACATTTATATCAGATATCCATCTTTGTGATAGTAGCCACCACTGAAACCATCACCACTACCTTCTCTAGTCTCCACCTTCTCAAATTTCATCTTTGATCTCTATCTTTATTGTGACCACCGTTAAAACGATCACCAGTTTGATTTTTAGCCGCCACAATTAGCCACCACTAACATGACCTCCATCGTCTATCCTTCTCTCTCTCTCTCTCTCTCTCTCTCTTCCTGATCCAATGCATTTTTGACCAAATTGTAAGTAACCATCGTTGTAATCTTGTCTGTAGTAATAACCTACATCTGTAATCTCAAATTTTACTATTGTAATTCAATCATGACTACTTGTAAAAACCTACCTTTACAATGTAATAGAATGTTCTCAATGTAACTATCAACCTTGTTATAATGATAACAACCTATTCTATCTTATTAACTATAACCATATCCTAAGTATGTAACCTTCAAGTGTAATTTTGAATTATTATAGTGCAATCTTACCTTCTTGTAATTCAAGTTGTTACGATGTTGTGTAATTTCAATACGTCCCCTGGTAATAACCTATATTTATATTGTAATAAGTCAATAGTGTAATCATAAACATTGTTATTGTAATTTAGTCACATCTAAGTATAAAAAAAAAACTACCTTTACATTGCAATAGAACATCGACAATGTAATGACCTACCTTGTTTATAGTAATAATGTCATTCTGTATTATTAATTAACTAAAATCTTAGCATCATAAGCAACCTTGTAGTGTAACTTCAATGATTATAATGTAAACTTACCTTTCTTGTAATTCGAATGTTTTATGTTATGATGTTGTATAATTTCATGACATCTCCTAGTCATAACCTACATCACTACTGTACTATGATGTCCAGATGTAATCATGTTCAATGTTTGTGTAGCGACTAGACTTAGCTTCGCATGGTATATGTCTATATAGACAAATGACAAACTCTAGTTAATGAGGATACATCATAGCGCATGTGGTTCAATAGACTAGTGGATATGATGTTGGGTTTCTGCCCATGTGTCCTAAATTTGAAACTCACCCCTCGCCTAAATTATTGTAATAGTTTCGAATTCCTCTCCTCCTTAAAAATAATAATTTTATTTAAAAAAAAAAATACATCATAACATACAAATTATATTGCATGTGCTTATAATATGTGTGGCATGGAATCCACAAGGACAAATTTACCCCCACAATTACAATTCACCCAAGATATGATGTAATTAGGCCAAATATATGTTTTTAACATAGGTTGAGCATGTTGTATCATCATGTGTATATGCATGGTTGGTAGTATCAATGGAATCAACTTGGTCTAAAGTGATTACTTAACATTTTTGGAAAGGATGCAAGAGAAATGTTAAGGAGACTCTCTCAAAATAGGACTTTTCATGGACTCTCTGTTATCTTATGTTTTTGGCATAATGTTTCATGATGTTGGCATGACAATTGTGCCAAAAATATGAGGTGGTAGAAAATCTATGAAGAGGACTTACTTTTGAGAGAGTAGGCATTTTTCACGATGCAAACATATATTAATGTCGGAATTTAATGTGATTTTCTAGTTTCTAACAAAAAAAAAAAAAAAAAAATTAGGTTAGGTGCTGTGAAAGCTTGATTCACAATGTAGAATTAAAAAGTAGATTGGGATGCAACACATAAATGTCATGTCGAAATAAGAGACCAAATCATTTTCCCTCTAAGGTAAATCAACCAAAAATGAAAATAATATAAATATTGAACATGCATACAACAACAACAACAAAACCTTTTCCCACTAAGTGGAGGAAAAATTTTAAAAACAAGAAATGACAAGAAGGAGAAATAATGACGAATGAGTAATGAGGCAAAACATCTTCACTCACTACCAGATATTATCATTTGCCCAATAAATCATATTTCGTTGGACAAGGTAACTTTACCCGATAGAATAAAATAGTTTGTTAGGCAAATGTGGTCAACGTTTCAGTTCTTTCAAAGCTATTTGCCCGACGAAGAACGTTTGATGGGCAAAGTTTTCGCGCTAAGGGAAGAATTTGGTGGGTAATATGCCAGCATTTGCAAGACGAACTTTCGAATTTCTTCGTACACAAGTATATTTTATGATTTAGGGTTTGGGATTTAGGGTCTTGTCTAGCAAAATTAAAATTTTTTGTTGGGTAAAGGTGAGAGCATTTTGGCATATTCAATTCCTTTGATGATTTTCGCGGTCAGCAAAATTAATTTCAACAATCTAAATGTCAATGTGGTATGTACTCTGAGACTGCATATGCCAAAAACAAACTTTCGAGGATTAGGTAACGGGACGAAATTCTTTGACGGTTAGAAACGTATCATCACGATGGTTATTTTAGCTCCGATTTTGATGATTGTTTGCAATGACCCTCCTCGACCCTAGAAGAATACAATGAACAGACCAGATAATCAAATTAAAATATTTACACTAGTGGTTACCACAAGAGTCTTACGTTTTACTTAATAGAAGTATAAAATAAACTCTAACTATTTGTTGAATCTGTTGTTTTGATGGGATACGTAGTCTACATAACTAATTTGAACGATCAACTGTCAAACTTGTTTGTAGATACTCTGAGACTGCATACGTCAACAGTCAGTAAAACAAACTTTTGGGGGTTAGGTAATGGGACGAAATTCTTCGACAGTTAGAAATGTATCTTCACGACTAAACAATTATTTTAGCTCCTATTTAATGTTTTTTGCAAGGATGCTACTTGAGGGTAAAACTATACACTCAATTGACTTGATAATCAAATTCGATGATCTTTTAACCATTTGAAAATAAATTTCAAAAGTGAGAAAAATGAAACTTTTGGTGTTTGCTCGACGAAGTTGGCTTATTTTGTCGAGCGAACTTCACTATTTTGTCGGGCAAACTTTCAAATTTCTCCCAATTTTTTTTTCAAAAAATCAAATTTATCCCTAGATTAAAAAAGAGTGCCCCGATGAAGTTTGTAACATTTGTTGGCCAAACACGTTTTCCCATCATTTTTTCGCCCAAAATTTAACCACAAGGCATTTCTATACAACCTTTGCCCGATGAACTACATCAGTCTGCCCAACGAATTTTTTAAGTCAAACTACACGTGGCACACTTTTTAAGACCTTTGCCCTACGAATTTATCCGTCAGGCAAATATCTGATATTTTATAACATCGAGAGCCTTCTTCTTCTTCTTCTTCTTCTTCTTCTTCTTCTTCTTCTTCCTTGCGCCACTTCATTCTCTAGCTCTCTATTATCTATCCCTCTCTTTATTTTCTCTCTTTCTCTCTGTCGCTGTGGTCTTTCTCTCTCTCTTTCACTGTGCGCACATTCTCTCCTTGAGCTCTCTCTTCCCCAATAATCAAAGTTATGTTTGCTCATTTGTTTCATTATATAAATTGCATGTGTGATGGTTTTTTGAAATTTGTGAAAATTGTAGGAATATTGTGAAAATTGTAGGAATATTGTGAACTTTGTAGGAATATGTGAAAACTGTAGGAACATGTGAAAATTGTATGAATTGGTGAAAATTGTAGGAATTTGTGAAATTGTAGGAATATTGTGAAAATCGTAGGAATAAGTGAAAATTGTAGGAGTATGTGAACATTGTGGGAATTTGCGAAAATTGTATGAATATTGTGAAATGTAAGAATATTGTGAAAATTGTAGAAGTATTGTGAATTTTTAGGGTTATGTGAAAGTTGTAGGATTATGTGAAAATTGTAGGAACATTGGGGAAAATGTAGGAAATAGGAAAATTTATGAAATTTGTAGGAAAATTGAGAAATTTGTATGAAATATTGGGGAAAAGATACACAAGCGATCACTGCTGAGTCGGCTGCAAGCCCTACTACATTTGCTTCATTAGGCCAGGTGCCCGAATCTGCTGGGCGTGTTCATAGTCGGAGACGACACAAGGTTATGCTAGCCCCAACCCCCATGTTGACATTGCTGAGGCCGATGCCAATTCAGTCGCCATGCACCCAAGGAAGATTGAGAACCCAACTAGGAAGAAGTTCAAGGTAGGGGATTTTTAGAGGCTTGTCTTCGAACTGGATCACTTGTTATAACGCAAAATAAGATTGTTGTCGATTACAGCCAATTGCATCGGCGAGCAAGCTTAGGGGTCAATAGCTTGTTACCTCACGACATTGTTGCCATCATTCACACCAAGTGCCCCATGCTTTCCTCTTCATGGAAAAACCTCTCCCCTGAGATGCGAAAGGAGATTATGAGACAGATCTCGATATGTGTGAATTTTTTTAATTTATTAATGTATTACTTTTACTTATTTAATGTATTTTTTAAACTAAGTACATAAACTGGGTGTGAACTTGATGGTATAAGGAGAGGAAGTACGAGCTGCACATGTACTACTAGACGTGTACATCTTCTGCTAAGGCTCTTACCGATTTACCCCTAGAGTTTGCGGAGAGGATGACTGAGTGGGAGTGGTTGTGCAGTCATTTTTAGAGACCAAAATTTCGTTAGTTTTAAAAAAAAATTAATTCCAATTTAATGTTTTTCCAAATTTTTATTTTATTTTAAATTTAATTAATTTTTGAAATTTACATAGGAAATCAGGGGCAAATAAGGCTAACCAGGAAGCGAAGCTGTACCTTCGCTCTCATTCTCAACCCCTCACTTATAGGGTCGAAGAACAAGGTAAGAAAGGTAAACTTTTCCTGGAAGTCGAGGATTGGGGGATGCCCATGCCAATTCTAGCTACCAGATGGATGATGACATTTACATAAGTATTACATTCATAATTATAATTTCAAAATTTAATAAATATTATGATCGATAATCTTTATTGGTTTCTCCTTTTTTGTAGGCTTCTATGTCGCAGAAAAAGACGAGTATCTCACCAACCTTTCTCAGCAGCAACCAGACATGACAATAGAGGAGCTGACATCTGATCCAAAGGTGTCTCTATAGTTGTTGATCGATGGAGTTCGGCGACAGAAAGGCAACGGGATACGCGACTTAAGAGTGGGTCAGGTTGGGGCCCTCAGACTTTAAGCAGGACGTCTTCTAGACTCTAGCAGATGGAGATGAAGTTAGTGACCTACCCTAGCGAGAAGAAGAAGCTTGAAAAGAAGCTCAGGATGAAGCGCAGCCCCAGTGATGGGAGGAGGTTTGGCGACACATTGCTGCAATGGCCTAAGCAATGACAGCTTCTGTTATTCACCTTCTCGATCCTTCGAGTGACCTTTTTAGCCGCCATCCCACCAGCCACCCTAGTGGTAGTTAGTTTAGGATATTTTACATACATTTGTACGAATATTTCAGTTTTAGTATAATTAAACATACTTTTTAACATTATGGTTTTTTTTTTTTTTTTTTTTTATATATATTTTTTAATTAATTAATGTAAATTTTGAATTTAAAAAGAAATTTAGACGTTTGCTCGACGAATGTTTTCGTCGAGCATGTGTTTTGTACTTTTTTAATTAATTGCCTAATGAAAACACTCGTCGAGCATGTAGTTTGTATTTTTGTTAAAATTAATTGCCCAATGATTATTTCGTCGGGTGAAAGATTTTACAATATAAAATTTTTTAATTTCCGAATGCCCAATGAAATTGTTTCATCATGCAAGTTCCATTTGTCGGGCTAAATAGGTCAACACACTTCACTTGACAAATACAACTTGTCGGGCAAGTATACTTTGCTTGATGGGATACTATAATTCGTCGGGCAAACATTTGAACGACGGGTTTTATGCAACGGATATGGGGCAACAAAACGTCATCAGGCAAATGTATAGACAATGAAACCTTATTAATTTGCCCGATGAATATTTCGTTTGGAAATGAATTTCTTTTTGTAACGACTCTCTCTAGCTTGGACACTTGATAGACACACATAATACAAATACATGACAGAAATCCTAAGCACGTCTTTCAAATGACAAATAATATGGTGTAAATACATTTCACTTGATATTCCGTGTCAATAAAAACTCATACACGTCTTGTTTTATTTGTACGGATAAAAACTTGTACATGTTCGTTTCGTTCTAAAAAACTTGTACATATTCCGTGTCAATAACGACTCTCTCTAGCTCCTGTTTTTATTAATTTCTCTCTTCCCTAAACATTCCAAGCATAAATATCTCAATCGCGCCCCCCTCGTCCGCTACAGAAAGCCAAGGGGAGGGTTAAGACTTAAGAGATGGGTCACTCCGACCCACTCATTCCCTCAATCATAACACACCCAACCCCACCCCCACCACCTCACACACACACACACACACACACACACACTCTCTCTCTCTCTCTCTCTCTCTCTCTCTCTCTCTCTCACAAATGATCCCCAAACAACCTTTCCCATAAAACCACCTTTTATAAATCCATATTACAAAAACCACTACTTACATTTTACATCTATTCCCACTCCACTCCGACCAGACTAGTCCCATCCTCACTCTCTCTCTCTTCTTCTCTCTCTCATAAAAAGTTCTTGCTTTCTCATCTTTTGTCTTTGTGTTCATTTCTCTGTACATTTTTATTTCTTTAATAATAACAAATTATATCTTGTTTCTTTTTTCTGTTTCACACCTTAGCCTTTCTCTCTCAAGAAATACTACCTGATCAGGCTATAAATTACAAAATTAAGCTTTGAAATATTAAGTCAATGGATTTGATGGCATCCGAACGCGTTTGTTATGTTCACTGCAACTTCTGCAACACCATTTTAGCGGTATCTCTCTCTCTCTCTCTCTCTCTCTCTCTCTCTCTCTCTCTCTCTCTCTCTCTCTCTCTCTCTCACTCTCACTTAGTCATGTCCATCCTTAATTATTCAATTCTAAGGTTTCTTTGTGCCATGTCTTTCAACAGCTGAATTGACCAATATCCGCGCTTTCATATTTTTAGCTTTCAGATCAAGAATGAATTTGATTCGTCATGTCCCTCTATGCACCCCAAAATAACAACTTAGTTAAAGGTGTAGAAGAATCTATAACTGGGTTTTTATGAATATATAAAACAATTGTATCCCTTAACCGACTACTTACAATGCCCTTCTTCCTGTTAAAGTTTAAGTACTCGAATTGACGCCAAGAATTGCAAATTCTTGAGAGTCACACGGAATTGATCAAAGAATCTGTCTCCTACCTTATATTTTATGAAGAATTGTACCTGGGTTTGTTTGGCCTGCAGGCCTCCCGGTAGATGAAAATAATAAGAAAATTTCATTTTATGTACGTCACATCGACCAGTGGTTGTAGAATTGCAATCGATCGACCCCATAAAGAGCTAAGTGGATTTATAACAATTTCAAAAGTGAGGGAAGATTGCTTCCGGCTAAAGATAGCAAACAAATCTTCTAAATGTGTTCCGCTACGGGATTCTCGTGGCCATGTACTAGGGCAACAAGTAGCTAGGTTATAAGCTAGGGTTGAAGTTTCAGATCCCAAGCTATATGTGCACAACTTTATGCAGATTCCTACTCTCATGTCAAGCTACTTATATATGCATATTTATTAAATTGTAGGGTTATATATAATATTAATTTATTACTAAGCCATGGCAGTACTGATTCATCTTCTTTTATCGTTCTATCATTTCATTCCTTACTTGATCTCTCTCTCTCTCTCTCTCTCTCTCTCTCTCTCTCGATGAATAAATGTGATCCAGTTGTTGCATATTTCAGGTTTTGAATACCAATGAAGAACAGAAGGCACCTTTTCCTTACTCTTTATAAAAACCTGTGAATAGAGTCTAAGGAGGGAGGGAGGGAGGGAGGGAGAGAGAGAGAGAGAGGGAGGGAGAGAGAGAGAGAGAGAGAGAGAGAGAGCAGCAGCAGCAGCAAATAGTGCTTCTTTTTCTTCTTTGTTTCATCACAAGGTGCCTCTGATAAATTAAACCTTCTAAAATGATTTCCTTTGTTTTTTTTTTTTTTCCCTTCCGAACGTTATGTTTTGTGATAATTGAGAAAGTATTTATACGGATTTCGACAAAAAAAGAAAAAAGAAAAGAGAAAGTATATATACGGAAAATGAAGATGTTAAACTGGAGAGTACACAGCAGAATGTACAGTGATTAAATTAGTGTAGTTGATGATGATGATAATTCAGGCTCTCTTCCTTTAATCATGAGTAGAGTAGTTATGTTTGATAGTGAAGAAGAGTGAGTGGTGAATGCTGCTGGTCATGGCCTTTAATGGTTTCCGTTCCCGTCACGTCGCTTTCTTTCGTTCTCTCTCTCTCTCTCTCTCTCTCTCTCTCTCTGTGTTGATGCATCGAGCTATTTCCTTCTATCTTTTATCATCTTCCTTGCGGGTGTGTCAGGCAGAAAAGCCAGAAGGGGCACCGAAAGGGAAGAAAAAAGAAATAGTATCTCTGTGTGCGCGTGTGAGTTTCTGTGTGTCTACGTGTGAGTCAGAGAGAGAGAGAGAGAGAGAGAGAGAGAGAGAGAGAGAGAGAGAGAGAGAGAGAGAGAGAGAGAGAGTTTCTTAAGTAATTAAATGAAGGGGGCTAAGAGACCTTATAGTTATTTACCCATGTGTGGTCTGAGATCAATTCTGCAGTACTTTGTTAATTTGAGAAAAGAGGTTTTCAGCATCGATAGGCATTTAGGCATTTCATTCCTCTCCATGTTCTTCTTCTTCTTCTTCATCATCTTCTTCTTTATAAATACATGATTCGTCCTCCTATCGCTGATGTGTGTCCTATATGTATTACTGTTTTCAATTGATAGAGTTCTTCATAATGATCATATGTCCATCAATGCAATCTGGTTTGTTCTCATACAAGATTTGTTTCTGTTTTATGAATTAGGATTTGTATTTTTGTTTGGTTAATAGGGGTTTGCTTACGATCATATTCATATGATGGTTACATTAACGCTTTTGAGTGCGTGTATGTGAGAGAGCA
Source organism: Pyrus communis (assembly GCF_041283825.1). NCBI lineage: Eukaryota > Viridiplantae > Streptophyta > Magnoliopsida > Rosales > Rosaceae > Pyrus > Pyrus communis. The sequence goes on from NC_142567.1 coordinate 16,828,271, forward strand.
AGAAATTAAGATTCAGGAGCCAACAAATTAAACAAAAAATCAATCAACATCGAACTAAGCAAGAACCTAGTTAGAATCTCACATCAATTAGTATTGTAGTGATTACTTTATTTTTCTTTGAAGAAGAATACAGCATTTAGGTAATAATTCAATGTACCTCTTACATTATATACTGATCGGTAACTGAACCGAATGGATGCAGGTGAGTGTTCCATGCAATAGTTCAATGAATATGGTGACGGTGAGATGTGGGCATTGTGCCAATCTGCTCTCTGTTAATATTGGAGGTTCCCTTCAGTCGACTACAATTCCTCCTCATCAAGATCCCCAGGTAATTGTACATTAATTATTAATTTAAATATATATGTGCATTTGGCTTTGCAAGTTGTGAATTGCCTAGTTGATAGATTTTTCTCTTAAGCTTACTGTATTGGGGTTCAAACCCTACCATTCTTTTGGTTTAAGTTAGATTAGTAATAATATTTGTAAAAAAAATTAAAAAGTATGTGCATTTTGCCTCCTTTCTTAGGTAATTATATTCAATATTTTTCTGACTCGGATTCCATAAATTTCCACAAGGAATTTGATGGGTGTGTATGTAAACAAGGTAGTTTTATGAAGTGTGCGAGTCAATTTATTCGTGATCAATTAAGGATTAGACAATGTTTTTTCGTTTTTCAAAGATCGATCAACCAGTGATTATTCAACCAGTACCAACTTATTATTATGTATTTTCGTGATGAGCATGTCTATGAAATTTCAATTCAAATTCTTTTGGTGCCAAGGTGTTGACAGTGATTTGACTGATATATATATATATATATATATATATATATATATATATAATTTTAATGTAATTTAATTGGTTGTTTACTGGTTAATAATTTATTAATTGAAAGTTACAGAAACAACACCTGAGCTCTGAGGATTCAAATAAGAACTGCGGCTCATCATCATCATCATCCAAATCCAACAAGTTTGGTCATGCATTTGAGTCTCTAGAGCTTCATGACCAACCTAGAATCTCTCCCATAAACCGTGAGTCTCTCTCTCTCTCTCTCATACACAAATAATATGACATATCTTTTGCAGTCACTTTAAATTAATGAAGTCGACCAGACCTACCCCCCACCCCCAACCACTTAATGTCTCATACCAAATGTTAAATGCAAACCAACAACCTGGGTTAATTATCTTATCATGATAGCTTTGAGCAAATTAAGTGTCTCCGCACAATTGGAAAAAAAGTAAATAACAAGGAACAATTATCACCTAATACTTCAAGGTGATGATCCTGTTAAATGCAAACCAACTACGTACCTAGGTTAGCTGAATGTGCTTCATCCTATGCATTCGAGTTTGGGTTCTCTATGTGCAATTTAATTAGATTTGGTTTCAAATAGAATATGTACAAGAAAAAAAAAAAATATATCTACAGCCATTTAGTTTGAATAATAAGCATGCAAACCCCATTTACAAGTGCTCAATTAGGGATTTGTCCTCACTTCTCACGGGCCAACTAGGATGGTGACCTTTCATAGCAGATTTCAGTACCCATCAATTAATGGATAGCAATGTCCTAGAAACTATATATGCTCATGAGTATTAATACTTTCACATTTTATACAATATCTATTTCAGAAAAACAAATTAACAGGTTGTACATTTTGAAGTGTGGAATCTAGCCATATATATGTGTGTATGATCTCAATCTCAATAATATCATTGGAATGAGCTAGGTACAAAATATTTTAGCTAGGTAGCTCAATCTAATACTGATGTAATTTTTGTCCTATTTTTCTAACCCAATTTCTTCAAATTAATTGTTAAACATATATAGCACCAGAGAAAAGACAGCGGGTTCCTTCAGCATATAACAGGTTTATCAAGTAAGTTTTTTTTTTTAATCATTGGTGTTGTCACACATTTTGTTGCTATACAAGTTGACGATGATGCCAATTATTATTATTATTATTAAGAGATGGAATTACCCTTAAAGATGAATTACTGATATGATAATTAACTTAAATCTCTCTCTCTCTCTCTCTCTCTCTCTCTCTAGGGAGGAGATCCAAAGGATTAAGGCTAGTAATCCTGACATTAGCCATAGGGAAGCTTTTAGCACAGCAGCTAAAAATGTAAGTTATGGGTTTCTAACAAAGCAGCCATCATGTCTCTCAAAATTTTCATATATATGGGAGACCTTGTATTAATTCATTACAATATAGCAGAACTATCAAGTTTTATTTTGGTAGTATATATATAATGGAACCACCAAGTTGATCCATACTATGTTATAGTGAGTTATGAGTGATTCTTGCTTTCGAGAACCCATGTTACTAAATATTTCATGTGTTAGAATATATATGGCTCTTGAAAGTAACTTAAGAGTCATACAATATATCATAATAATCGAGAACTTATTAATTAAAAGAACAATTCTAACAAAAAAAAATACCAATCAGATAGGTGTGTGCTAATATGGTGACTAACCAATCAAAGAACAATTTTGGCAATAAAAATATTAATAATCAAATAACAATTATTAAAATCAGAACTAAGTTTCTCATCATGATTAGTACGCACCATGCATGATTGTAATTCTTTTCCTTTTAGTTTTTAGTTTACAAATTTTTCTTTAGATAAAATTGAACAGACACACAAACTACGTACAAGGTTTTTAGTTCATATAGATGCAAGCTTCAAAGAAAAGTTTAAAGGTTGAATAGTATTTAAATTAATAGAAAAAATTATTGAGGTCAATAATTAATTTAAATTTCAGCATCCGTGAATGCTTATTTCATTTTCTAGCAGTTGAAACAATATTCCTCTCCAACTAATTTCAATATCACGTACGCATTAAAATTTCACTTTGACATCTTACAATATGATTGACTCAATCCTTATATTAAAAATATTTTGTGACCTCAAAATGATCCCGGCCGGGGTTAAAGAGGAAACGTACGGTTTGGCAAGTCTTGGAAAAATAGGATCCTCTGCGTACTTGTGTTTTCTTTTATCATGCTTATGTCCAAAACAACTTGTTTATGGATTTAAAGTTTTAGGGTTTTGGGATTATAGTTTGTGTTGAAAAGCAATTTAATGAAAGTTCAATGCATAATTTTAATCATAAGCTGATCATGAGTGCCATAAGTAGAGAAGACTTGCATGGGAAATGCCATTACATCTGGAATAAAATATTATATCATTTTAAATATAATAACCTAATTAATATAAAAGGCCAAAGGAAGAATCAGGAAGATAATGAAAGATCAAGCTCTCAAAATCGCTTATCCATCGGCTTTTGCAATTTGAAGATTGTAAGTAAAAACTTACGGAAAACTGCATGGTGAACTTGAATTATGAGAGTAACAGATAACAAGGATCGAGATTGGATTTTATGTGGATTAATTGCCTGTCACTAATTAGCATCTGACTAATAACAAATTAATTATGTGAAGTCAAGACTACAAATCTACTTGATGGTTAAGATAGCAAGAAGCATCGTTAATGTTTATTTTGATTGAAGGTTAGGTTAATGCTATTTATATGGACAAGATTTATCAGTACATCCAAAGGACAAGATTTTAGCAATTGTTAATTAATACAAGTGTTTCATACTGGAGAAGTATACATCCATTACTTTAAGTGGCCAGTAGCCAGCCTTAAAATTGCCTTGAGGCCTTTTGTAAAAGCTTCAGTCTGTTTTTGTGGGGATTTTTTTTCATATCGAATTACTGATTAACTTGAAGATAAATTTACATTCAACTCAGACTTAAGAAATGTAGAGAGCTTGGGGGCTTAACATCCAACTGAAATAATAAAGGATGATCTAAAGAAAGTGCATCCCTAGAAATAGAATAAGCTATTCCTTATTACATTGTCTAGGACAAAAGGAAATTAATGTCTGGTCAAAAATTTTTAAGCACAACCTTAGCCTTCTGACCATTGTCCTCAACCAGAATAGTAGTTAGGCTTAAGTCCCATACAGCATGAATGGCGTTCTCAGCACCACCTTCAACTTGAGTGTATATGTATTAGGTTTAGGGTTTAGTTACTTAGACTTGCTTATACAATATTGATACGTTCTTTTAGCTCATACATTCTTTTTGGTTACAATGAAAGGTTTGGAACCCTTGACGTAGCTTACTCCTATCCACTCGCACCCCCAGAGGCTTAGCTCATAAATTCAGTTGTCAATATTGAAGTTTTTAAAGATGCAGGAGTGATCCTCAATATGCAGATATATGTTCTAATTAAGTTCTACTAGCTTATAGACAGAAACATCACCAAATATATTGATGCATAAACATGAGCACAAATTGCAGGCATCCTAATTGTAGAAGGTATAACACTCGTTAAAAGAGCATCTGCAGTAATATGTGCATTTTTCTTTAAGATTGTGCAGTATTAGGAGTAGTTATAGATAATACATTTATGATACAATATCAATGTGCTAGTTAGAATAAAAACTAAATATATCAACTGAGAAAAAGGTCGTTTGTGTTGCAGTGGGCACATTTTCCCCACATTCACTTTGGATTAAAGCTGGATGCCAACAGGGAACCAAAGCTAGACCAGGCTTTTGCAGAAGAGGGAACTCAAAAGTCTAATGGCTTCTACTAAAACAAAACCGGTATATACAATATACCCCCTCCTGTGAGAAGCATCTGCAGGCTTCTCTCTCTATATATGTATGTATGATGCAACTACTAAAAAATATTGAGGTTGATGAAGTCTCCTAACCCTACAGCTGGGAAACCTCTTTAGAACCTCACTTTGTTTTTACTATCTATAGCTACGTGTTTAAATTGACTTTCCCTAACTGCAAGAAGCAAATATACTATTGTGGTTCGTTCATGTTGAACATATTTTATTCTCTTAAGTAGACAGTTAAACGTGCATTTGTTGATTTACCAACCATAGTCTCTCTTTCTCTCTCTCTCTGGGTGGAATGACCGGACAAGGATTGTCTGCACTCCCACTTCCGATCCTCTTCCGTGCCCTTCTGTTTGTGTGGTCACGGTTAAGCCATCTCAACATTTTATATTACTATTTATTTTTGTCTTATTATCTCTATAAAAAAACAATATAAAATGTTGACGTGGCTTAATCGTGACCACACAAAACAGAACGACACGGAAAGACACCGAAAGTGGGAAGGCAAACAATCGGAAGGACCACAAAATTAACCAATGTGATATTCCATCCATCTGGGAATCCACCCGGAGGAACCACAGGTTAATACACACCAATATGTTTGGCTGTTTATAATTGTACAACCAGCTTATCAGTGTATATCGAGCTGTACGAAAGCAACACGAGAGAGAGAGAGAGAGAGAGAGAGAGAGATGCCATTATTCATAAGATATATAGATGATGCGGACGTACTTGCACGTTTCACTTACTCTTACCGAGAGAGCTCAGATAGTTATTAATGGATAAATTAAGTTCTCATTCCTCTCTTCCTTTTTTTATTTTTTATTTTTTTTTATTTTTATTTTAGAAAATTAGATTTTAATATTTAAATAAGATGAAATTTAGAAAAATGTCTTATACAAGATTGAAAACTGATGTTAGTCCTTAGACTCTATTTAATCACAGCAAATGTATTCAATGTCTCTCTTTTTTATTTATAATTTTATGAAAATATTATAAATTTTAATTCTCATTATGTTAAGTAACTTATATAAGAAAATATTTTTGTAGAGATTTTTTGGTACAATTATGTTTTTGCATATTTTCTTATGTGCCACTAATTCATTACAATATATTTAGGTACGAACATTTTGGTAGGTTAATCTAATATGTTTAGGTATGGACATTTTAGTACACTAGTTTAGTATAATATATTTAAGTATCGATATTTCAGTACACGTATGTTTTTGCATATTTTCTTATGTGCCACTAATTCACTACAATATATTTAGGTACGGACATTTTGGTAGACTAATTTAGTAAAATATATTATGATATAGACGCGTAGGTACACTATTTAGAGTAAGTCAAATAAAATTAATGAATTAAATGTGTATAATAAGTATAAATTTTAATATAATGACATCAAATAAGATATCTATTAAATATTAAAACAAAAATATAATATGAATTTGGATTAAGTACATATTAGAGGACTAAAATCAATATCCAATCTAACACTAGGTTTTTATTGAATTTTAATCTCCTTCAAGGATTAAAGTTCAAAAACCCATTTTTTCTCATTAATTGAATTTTTTTTTTTTTTTTCATTTTGGACCAAGGTCCTTTGACATTTGTTCACATCCATTATTTTTAAATTAAATTAGAGAGTTGCTAGACCCACTCCTACCATAAAAAATTAAAAAATTGAAATGCTATTTTCCCATTCATTATTAGTCCTAAAATAACCTCTAATATGTTAATTCCCCACCCACTAATATTCCTAAAAATTGAAATTTGCATTACTCAACTTAAGTCGTTGATTGCTTGTTTGCTCCATGCATGTCTCCGCTCAACTTAGGACATTCATTACTCAACTTAATTAAGCAAGTTAAGAAACTTATCCAACTTATATATGCATCTTCAAGGGGCCATGCACATAAAACTGCAGGATGCATGCATATTGCTTTGGTCATGCTGACGTGCATGGTTAACCCTAGCTAGTTCACTCGCCGTTGATGGGTGTGATTATCACCACCTAGGGTTGATGAGAGGAAGCAAGAATGAGAGACGTGGGGTTGTAAATGGTACAGCCATCATTTAACTTGGTACGTTCTGTTGAAAATGTGGACTGTTCTGTAACGCCTGCAAATATGCCCACTTATATTGCTGTAGAATGAGCAGTATTATGTAAATGGCCCTGTAAAAAGGACAGAGATCCCAGCCATATCTTACCCTACCAAATCCTAAGGATTCGGAGATTTGGATCATTAAAATTTGATCAAACGGCTGCAAATAGAGAGATCCTTCTATAGTGATAATAATTATAGCAGTTAAATCAAATTTTAAGGATTTTAATCTCTGGATCCGTAGGACTTGATGGGGAAGATCTGGCTGGGATATCTGTCCCTCTATAAAAATGCCATATACAGTACTAATACGCAGAGAGGTACCCAGAGAGGGAGAGGGGATTTGGATTGGTTTGTCTATTGGGATTCGGTCAAGAGTAGAGAATCTGAAACGTCAAATCATGTAGTTGGTATTTTCAAATCATGTGTGGGTGAGAGTGAGTGAGTCTTGTCCAGAAGGATGGACTGGACGGGTGATTTTACTTTACTTTAGTAGCTTTATGAGTGTTCGGATCGCACTGTCATATCAGTCCTTACTGATTTTGAAGGGAGGGAACCGCTGAAATGAAATCACCATGTCTCATCCATCTAAGAAATCCAAAGAAACTGTGTCAAAAGTTGCACTCTTCGTAGATCTTATGCTATCTTATATTTTTGACACAATATTTTATAATATTGTTATAAAATATAACGTTAAATTATGAAGTAGTAGAGAGTTCATAATGATTCACACTTAAAAAAAAAGTCTTTTTGGCATTTCTCCTTTCACAAATAATTGATATCGTAAACACCCATAAACAATGAATGTAAAATACTAGAATACCCTTTATGAATTAGCATTGATTATGCCATTATTGACCTTGAGTAGCGGTTTTGGCATCTTCCACACCAATCCGTGAAAAGTAGTGAGAATTGAACTTGAAACTGTAGACTACCGAAGAAATTGCACAAAACTGAAAACCTGTTATGTGTTAAAATTAGGTGAGACAAGCACCAACACTCCATCGCAATGAGCTATATTGCAATGGGAAGATGCAACACAAGCTAGGTTGAGCTTCATGAAAAGACTCTCGATTTATCAAAGGCAAATGAGTTGACTCACATCGTTATATGAAGTATGTTGCACGGGAAGATGAATTGTTCTCGTGAAGAAGTTGAGTCGAAGGACATTGTATCTTATATTTTTCTAATAGTTTTGTTTGTTTTGTCTTTGTGGATTAGTGAAACTCTGGGATGAAGTTTTAAAATCGACTTTAATGTTATTTCTAAATCAACATAATCAACTATTATTTGCAGCCCTTTTCTTTGCCCTACTTTTTCTATCAAATGATTCAAACCAGATTTCTTTGTATTTTCTTCCTATAATTTCATTTTTTTTATTGATTACCTTGCCCTCTACCTCCCACTTGTATTATACACTTCTTTTGATTATCTTTATTAATTTAATGGGTCTTTTAGTTTTGTGAAGATCACTTGATTGCTCATGCTATGAGTTTGAAATTTCTCTCAATACATAAATGAAAGGCCCTCTCCCACAAAGAATTATGGCTCCGCCACCACCTTAGTTGGTACAATTAAATACATTATCAATGAAGACAATAACTCAGTTGACTATTTATTGAACCATTCTGTAACAATGGTACCATTGTGCAAAGCTTTATCCCCTTTAGACTATAGTTGTGTCCTAATGTAGCAAAATCATCTGCTGCTATGTTGGCATCTCGGAAGATTTGATTTGTTGTATAGTTAGGAATTTAATGCACAAATGTCCTTGACGATATATAAAATTTGGCAAGGAACTTGAATATATTTGCTTATTTGTTAATTGCATGTATCAAGATCTTGGAATCACCTTCAATGTTAATCAAAATTATATACATGCATGCATGCATGCATCCTCCAAGTTGCGTAATCAATGCGCCTCGTTTCATTGACAAATTGATTGACACGTAAGGCCAAGTCACGGTATACTCGAGCCAAGCCAAATCAGTTGTTCTCCAGATACAGAAATGAGCAATTAACGAAACTTAAAGGTTGAAAAATAATAACAAAAGGACTTGTTTAATAGAAAAAACAAATGAAAATTATACAAATAACCAGACAGTTCTTTCATTAGATGAACATTTTTTGCTTCATGGTATCAAAAACCAGACAGTTCTTTCATGCCCTATTTCATCACCAACCAATAAAAAACAAAGTTTTAAAAAACACTAAGCGCTAGTCAAACGGCGGACTAGAACTTGGCGTCTAGGCAAATTTAAGTAAATCTATTATATTTCATATAAATGTGCTTATACTTGAATAAATATAACTTCATCAAAAACTCTTAAATGGAATGACATATATATTATGAAGTATTAAAACATAATGAAAACATGGGGAACATGCATACAATAAGTGTTCATTTAAGTATTCAACAAGTCTCTTACAATTTATTAAAAAAAAAATAAAATACAAAATTAAAGTTATTTTCTATCAAAGTGAGTTGTGACCTAGGCCTGCCTAGGTGAATTTGAGCAGGTTAGGTGGGTGCTTAGGTGGTTTAGACAAACGCCAACAGGTCTAGTTTCTCTTTCTTAATTTTCAAACTCCTAGGCATTAATCGAAGCGGTGGCCAGCAGCCTAGCGCCTAGACGGGGCGGGACCTAGTCAGGGATTTTTAGAACAAGGATAAAAAATAAAAGAAGACATATTTCGTTCTTCCTACTTGGGGCAACTTCACCAGCGCAACCCGGGACGTTTCCTTGAGTAGCAAGGGAAGAACTACCGCCACACAACCCCAAGGTCATCGGCAGTGCAGTGCCTTGCTCCAGCGGTCCATGGTTACAAGATGACTGGGAAACGAAGATCGCCAAAATGCTAACACAAAATTACAAATTAATGAATTGCCCATTGAATATCTAATACCAATCTCGTCAGCAATATCTAAAAGCAAAAATTACACTTTCATAGAGCAGACCCTTTCAGAAATCTCTCTAGTCGGGTAGTAAAGGTCTCTTCATGGATGGTTATGACTGCACATAGCATCCTCGGTATGGTCGCTCATCCCTTCAATTTGCTACTATGTTACAATCATCTTCAGCACGTCCTCTAAGCATAAGAACTTCCCTCGTTTTTATCCATACTGGAAATTTCTGAACTAATCGATGCCGAAGGCAAAAGAATGGCATTTTCTGTGGTTAGTCCTAGGACTTAGGTGAAAAACTATATATATTCCACAAGATTGATCTTCAAATGGGATTTCAAAGATGCGACTCTACTCTGATATCACACTTCCACAACTCTTCTGTAGAAAAGAACATAAGCAGATGAAGACTTTATCTTGTCCTGACTGATAGGTTTGACGTGGCTATCATCGAAGTCATACCACCGATCACCCCCATGCTACATAAGAAAAATAATACAGTTAAACCACTTTGTGTCAACCAACATAAGTTAATGTACACGTTTAATTATACCATACAAGAAGAGGGAAATAATAGGAATCTATGCCTCAACTTAACTACAAATTACACACAATGTCAGGTACAAAACTATATTTATTGCATGCTTTCAAATTATTTATGTAACATAGTGGAGATTCCAATGCAATAATCTACAGCAATGGGAGATCAGAGAGGTTACAAAGGTTTTGAACCCCCAAGTGTATCAACTCTTAGCTGCAGAGGCGCAACGAAACCAAGCAAACTCCATCCCTGACACTTCACTAATGTGGGACTAAGATCAAAGAGTGGGCACACCCTTTGTGAGATTTCTAGAGTAGGCTATAAAGGATTGAAACCTAATTTCCTTAGTGCACCACGAAAGAACCACTCTGAAAACGGTGGAAACTAGGACCTAGTTCCAGGGAGCCTAAGCCAGCTAAGGGCTTGCATCGTGCTAGATTTATTCGGCAAATGGATAATAGTATTACTAGACCAAGTGAACTAATAATATAAGAGTTCGAAGTAGAAACATTTTTGCTTTTATTCGTTGTGTTTGAAACAGAGAAATATTGAGTCAAGGAAATAACTAAAAATATAGTATATGGGAAGTTCATCAGATTAAAGAGTAGAAAATAAGAAAATAGTAACTCAAATAAAAATTGAGCAAGAAACGCCACTTACGTGGACAAATGCAGTATAATGACCGCCTCCCATGCTTCCAAAGTGATTACTAACTGCATAGAGCATGTAACGATTACATAACTGGTCCCTCTTGTGGGCAATATATGTTGACAACTCAAGATCGTCAATAGGGAAGTCAACATATGTCTCTAGCTTGTTCTTAAAAAACCGACTATACGAGAACCTCTTCAAATGAATGACCAAGATCTCCGGCAGTCTCCATAGATCCAACTTCTTGCTGGCTTGACAGTGTTTTTTGCAGGCAGGACAATACCTAAAATAGTTATAACAGTACTAACATTAGAAATACCTTGACAGCAAGTTCTCACAATCTAATAACTAATAAAAGGATAAGAGGTTGTGTAAAACTCCAAATACACTGTTCTACTTCATAACCATGACAATATACTTCATTTACTTTCTGAGTGTGTCGATTCTGAAAACTGAGCAAAAATAACAAGTAACGCTTGAAAGACCACTATTTTGAGCATTATAAGATCAATTATCAATATTCGATAAGTAGATGAGGATGTTGTGATAACAGTGATAGACATAAAAATTACTGATTCAACATATGTAAGGAACTATTTATAGAAAATTCATTCGAACAAACATGATGGACAAGTGAAGAAGTCAAAATTTTGTAATAAAAAAGTCAATGACCTCACATGCAAATGTATTTGCATAAGCAATAATAATGACTGTAAATCAGACAGAAGAGCTTTAAATCCTAATCCACAAATAAATGATGAATAAATAAATAAACTATAGAAAAAATCAGATCTCATACCAAATTTGAGGTCAAAAGTAATGGAATGAGTAAAACAAATAACAATTTCACAGAACATACCACATGCTCTTTGGCTATACCAAAAAGCAAGTGAATACACCCTTAGATATCAATATATTTCAGCTCTTCCAACTGCTAGGTATACACAAATGCTTTTAACGCCAAAAATAAAAGGCTCAAGATGTACCCACTGACCACATGTCTTCTGGTCCAAGAGGCTCTTCCTTCAAGAATGCTTCAAGGCACTTGTACAGAGAAACAGACTCTTGAGGTTTTTTTGCAAAGAGGCCAGTCTTGAAAACCTCTGGCAATGAGCTAAGAAGGCGAGTGTCATATTGTTTGATGTATTTTTTTGGCCAACATACAAGAACATTCAACCGCTTAGTCTCTTCCCTCTCCACTATCTCCTTCATTAGTATCTTTTTATCCTTGGAAATTCCCTTTTCATCTGTTATGTAAAATTTCAATTCAGAATCAAAGGGTGAGTCAGCCGCATTTCCATTACTGGGGTTCACACCGCCGTCTATAACAGGAGGTATGGAATCCTCTGTTCTAGAGACTTCTTCAAGAATGGTGCCCCTTGAACTATCAAAACATTCTTGGGAATCTTTTGCGGGTGTTTGAAATGGCTTTAGTAAATTTAAGTATAAATTGCATATATCGGATCCGCTAGCAGAATTGGGTAGTCTTGATACAAAAGGAACTCCAAAGCTAGAGGTCAGTTTCCCATGCACGTGCTGCCTGACAATATAGAAGAAATAAGATGGATGAGGGCAGACAATGTCACAAGAACAATAAAAATTCATATTGAAATGTGAAATAAAAGATCTGTGTGTTATGGAAATAAGATGGTTGAGGGAGCTGTTATGGAAATAATTGCGAGTATCAAAGAGATCATGAATAATCTGAGAAAAGAACATATCAGAGTGCATATTTATTTGTCTTAATACTTACGACTTATAGGGGTCAAAATGATAGGTGTAAAAGATGAACACACCCCCATATTGGTTTGGCTAAAAATTTAGTGGCTGGTTGGTTCTAATATGGTGACCTACTCTGCTCCAACTAGCCACTAAATTTTCTGGTCTTCCAGATTCGACACATTGTTATATGGTGACTCAACTTTCATATAAAATTAAGTCATTCGTAGGGAATAACATAAAGAAAAAACATATTATAGTACTCAATGGCTTATTTTTAACAACAAAGTAAACTTAGTTTTGTAGGTGAAAACTAGCCGTTAGAGGTGTTCAACAAGCTACGGAAACTGCAACCTGACTAGACCGGTCTGATCATATCAGTCTTTCTTGGGGAACCAGATGAGGTCAATTCAGCCTTGGGTTTGGATTTTTAAGGCAACACTAATAAACCAAAAAAAAAAAACCACACACACACACACATTTTTTACATCATACTGATATTACTATCTGGACAGTCTCCTGGCGGTTATTTTCTATTTTACCGATTACCAACAAAAAAGACAGCAAATCCGTCTCTAATCTCTCCAGCAGCCTCTTTGAATATGCCCTCCTCCAAGGCTCCGACCCATCTGCCACCTCAAATCTCTTGCACTGCCACACTTTAAACCACAGGGTCATCACCCCCTCTCATGATCACAGCCTCACATCCCCCTCTCGATTCTTAGCCTCCACTTTCCTTCCTCTTTCATCTGACTGAGCCCTCAATTCAGAAGTACCCTTTCTGAACTGTTCTAAACACATTGCCATCCTCCAAATTAATGAATGGGCAGGCTCATTTTCCAATGTGTATCGTTATCATTGGGCCACAGACCATGCAACCTGAAGAGGTGAATCCGGTTTGCTTCTACAAAAACACCAGTCCAAGCCATGAGCAGCCCAACAGGTTACATGCAAACCCCAGATTCAAGTCTCCTAAGAGCTTGGATTTCAGATTGTATCTGTTCCCCAAGTCAGTAAGAATATCAGGTCGCGATCAAACATTAGGAGAGTTTAAGATTGTCATAGCATGTCAATATCATTGCTGATGTCAAGAAGTCTCTGTTGTTTTTATAATCTTACCTGACGTCGTCTAAATGGATTACTCTAGCCTCATTTGCATGAACAACTACACATACGTCTGAAGAACATTCTCACAGATCAAAATGTTCACGGTTCTAAGATTTATCTTAAAAGGACAAACAGTAAGGACCACAAAGTATAACAGAGACGGCAAAAGCCATTCACATACATGCAATGAATGTGGTTTGGTCAACCTTGTAGTTGGTCTAAAATTACTGTGATTCTCAAAAGAAATCATATGCAAGCTCTGTGCGCAGGTGAACCTAGTAGGCAACTAAAATTTCATAAACAAGTTTGGAATATATATAATTGGATTATAGAAAATGTTACTTTATTTTTTTAATTTACATTTATTTACACGGGTGATTACCCATACATTTAAATTACTGACACAGGTTATCATCCATTATGAATTTATGATTGAGGTATAGTATAAAAGAAGTCCTTCACAGCACCCCTTCTTACACCCTAAGTCTGAAACTTGCATACATAATATTACAATAAAATAAGATTCAAAATGAAGATAATACTTACTCCTCCATCAGCTGATGCATGAACACAACCAAAGGGACTTGCTCAACATCTTTCATTGACCTATAAGCAACTAGCTTGTCTTGATCTCTAATTAAAGATAATGAATCAGTTGGTTCCTCAAGATAGCGTATAATGCGATTGTTGTATATCTGCACAGAACTATATAGCTTCAGAGATCAACATATGGACAAAAGGACAAGTGTATATATATTGTACTTTTGTGTGTGTATCATCCAATATCACCACCATACAAGGAACTCCTATCAGATATTCTAATACTGAAAAATACCTCGGCTACCAAAAAGGTTTCATCAATCCCCAATGAGCATGCAACACTTAAACCCTGGATGAGATCTTCTAGTTTTCCATGCTTGGGTACAGTAATGGTATATTGAGATGGTTGAGAATGCCCATCAGTATTGACAACTGATAAAG